>NC_071268.1:30950993-31158493 GCF_023375685.1 Ictalurus furcatus
GCATTAAAGACCTGGCAGAGCTTCACCAGGGCAGAAACCCAGCGTCTGGTGTTGTCTATGATTTCCAAAACGTATTTTTATGGTTTGTGTTATAATCTTACCTAATGTGATGTATATGAATGTTTTGTACAGGACTTTGGATCATCTGCTGTTGTCTTTACATGTGCTTTATAAATAAATTCGATCTGATTCCAGATTTCAGGATTTCTGTGACTACAAAGGATTTACAACAAAGTATTAAACGACAGTTTAATTCATGAATGTGTTCGTTTGTCCAATGACTTTTGGTCCCTTGTAGAGGGGAACCACATACAAACAGTGCTGTGTTTCCTGCACTGTTGGCTGGATTTGGATGTAAATTCCCTCAAACGAAAGCTGGAAGTCTGCACTTTGAGCTCTTACTCATTATTTAATTTGAACTCCAGCATGCTGTAGTAGACATCTGACAAAATCAATAACTCAGTTGCTGTCCAAATATTTATGGACCTGACTGTATATACATATAAACAATGGATCTGTCTCACATGACGTAAACACTAAAACTGGAGACTGTGTGACGGTGTAGAGAGTGTGTTTATGCTGAGAGTCGTGATACTGAAAACACACACAGTATGTATAATTATTATTTGTGTTACTGTGCAGGAAGTCTGCAGACTCTGAAACAGGAAGGCTGTCTGTACGCCACCAAGCATGACAACACCACCTTCACATGGTCTGTGTGTGTCTCACTGCCTTTTAATTGTTGCATATATGTGTTTTATGATTACTGCAATGTGTGTGTGTGTGTGTGTGTGTGTGTGTTACAGGCAGGGTGATATAGTCACTCATGCAGAAGCTCCTGCAGATAGAAACCCATTCCTTCAGGACCTTGACAGGCTGGATGTGAGTATCTCTGTTTCACACACACACATCCCATAATGCACCTCTCAGTTAGACAGATATAGGGGTAACTGATATACTATACATTTGCTGCTGAGATATCAGGAACCCCAGGAGGAAAACTGACAGACAGGCGGTTGATGAGACCGACAGATCGATATATTGACCATGTAGTTCTAAGTCTAATATGGTTTAGTTTACGTACTGTCTCTCTCCCGCTCTCTCTCTCTCTCTCTCTCTCTCTCTCTCTCTCTCTGTGTGTGTGTGTGTGTGTGTGTGTGTGTGTGTGTGTGTGTGTGTGTGTGTGTGTAGACAGGGGAGTTGTTAGCAGCGCCAGACTTCACCAATCCAGCTTATCCGGCTGAATACTTAGGTGAGTGTGTGTGTGTGTGTGTGTGTGTGTGTGTGTGTGTGCGCGCACAGTGGCTTAGTGGTCAGCACGTTCTCCTCACACCTCCAGGGTCGGGGGTTTGATTCCCACCGTGGCCCTGTGTGTGCAGAGTTTGCATGTTCTCCCCGTGCTGCGGGGGTTTCCTCCGGGTACTCCGGTTTCCTCCCCCAGTCCAAAGACATGCATGGTAGGCTGATTTGGCGTGTCTAAAGTGTCCGTAGTGTATGAATGGGTGTGTGAATCACTGTGAATCACGGGGGCCATCTTCAGTCGTCCTGACTCAGTCTTGTCACTGGATCATGGCGGTCACCGGGAAGTGAGAGTGCGGCGCAAGTCTTCCTCACTTTAATCCAATTCACGCGCAAGTCCAGTCCCAGTTTGTGTTCTCCATAATGGAGGCAGAAATGAAACCTTCGGTCTTCGTCGAAACTGACTGACGAACTCCTGGTGTGAGTGTGTGTGAGAGTGTGTGAGTCTGTGTGTGTGTGTGAGAGAGTGTGTGTGTGTGTGTGTGTGTGTGTGTGTGTGTGTGTGTGTGTGAGAGTGAGATTGTGTGTTGCTTGGTGTGTGTTGCTTGGTGACATTTTACTGTTCTACATTAGAATTGGACAGAGACTGAATGACACGGATGGACAGACATGCTATGAAATGACCAGTGGCACACACCTGTGGACTGATAGATAAGCGGGTATGCAAGCGAACAGAAAGACAGACAGACAGACAGACAGACAGACATGTGGATAGATGAATAAACAGTCAAACTTGCACACAGATGGATGCAGGCAAATGCTAATGGACAGACATGCTAACATGGGGGACGGACACACGGATGAACAGACGTGCTAAAGAAGACAGGTAGACATGTCTATGCACTGACTGATAAATGGACAAACAGACACACTATCTGCATGACAGACAGACAGAGAGATCGATGAAGACAGACAGATGGGCATGTGCATAGAGACATCCATCCATCCATCTTCTACCGCTTACTCCGTCTTCAGGGTCGCGGGGAAACCTGGAGTCTATCCCAGGGAGCATGGGGCACAAGGCGGGGTACACCCTGGACAGGGTGCCAATCCATCACAGGGCACAATCACATACACATTCACACACCTGTGCATAGAGACAGGCGTTTAGAATTTTGGCCGTGTGTATTGATTAAGACTGTAACACACACACACACTGTTAACAGTTGTCTCTCACCGACGGAAACAGGAAAGGCTGTTGCCATGGAGACAGTGAACAGCAGTTTGGAGCGAATGCAGCGATCCTATAGGCTGGAGGGCAGTGTGAGGGTGTGGTCAGACTTCCTGAGGCTCCACCTCCATCCTCGTACCATATCCATCATCAATCAGTACAACCATGATGGGTGAGGGGACACACACACACACACACACACATACACACACACACACACACACAGTGACTGGAAACACAACTCAGACTCTGTGTATGTGTGTGTGTGTGTGTGTGTGTGTGTCTGAGACAGCGAGGTGGCGCGGTTGGAGGTGTTTGGTCAGGGTGAGGTGCTGTTACAGGGCTCTGTATTGGAGGAGCTGGAAGATAGGCTGCATTTTTTCATAGAGGAGTGTGACTACCTGCAGGTACAGTCCAATCAACACACACGTATGCATGCCCGCACACACATGTGGTTAGGGTGTAGGCAGACAGTTAATCAGACAGACAGACAGACAGACAGACAGACATTCCCCACATTTGGCTGAAGCTTTTATCCAAAGTGATTTAAAGTTGAGACAGGGTGTAGCTGAGATGAGACAGACAGATGTGTGATCAGACAGACGGTTGATGAGACAGACAGTTAGTCAGACAGACAGATAGTAGGTCAGTCATACAGACAGTTAATGAGACCGACAAACAGGTGATGAGTTGGAGAGACAGACAGGTGATGAGACAGACAGTGGAGGAGAGATACAGAGACAGTTTAGGAGACAGACAGATAGACTGTTGTTGATCAGATAGACAGACGGATAATGAGCGAGACAGACAGACAGTTGATTA
This sequence comes from Ictalurus furcatus, assembly GCF_023375685.1. NCBI lineage: Eukaryota > Metazoa > Chordata > Actinopteri > Siluriformes > Ictaluridae > Ictalurus > Ictalurus furcatus. The sequence continues at coordinate 30,954,286 of NC_071268.1, forward strand.
TACAGACAGACTATTGATAGAGAAAGACAAACTCTTGAGAGACATACAGAAATTTCATGAAAGAGACAGACAGAAAGACAGATGATGAGACAGACAGTTGCTGAGAGATCCATCACACACACACACTCTCTCTCTCTCTCTCAGGGTTTGGGTGTTCATAAGTTAAGCATGACAAAGTGTTCCCGGTTACCATGACAACTGTCTATCCATCAGGGGTTCCAGGTGCTGTGCGATATGGCTAATGGTTTCTCAGGTTTGGGGTCAAAGGTCACAGAGCTGCTGCAGGACTCCTACAGTGGGCGGGGCATCCTGACGTGGGGCATGGCTCCTGTCAGTCACCCTGATTCAGTAAGTCATTTAGACTTGTTGATAATTTCCTGTCTGTCTCTCTTTCTGTGCATCTAACTATCTGTCTGTCTCTCACTGTGTATCTAACTGTCTGTCTGACTGTGTATCTAACTGTCTCTGTTGTCTCTGTATCTAACTGTCTATTTGTCTCTGTATCTGTCTGTCTCTTTGACTGTCTGTCTCTCTCTCTCTCTCTCTCTCACTCTCTCTCTCTCTCTCTCTCGTTCTTTTTCTCTGACTGTGTATCTGTCTGTCTCTCTGTCTGTCTGTGTTTATTTCCTGGACAGAGTCCGATTAAGGAGGTGCATCACATGATGAACTGTGCTCTGGGAATGGTGCACATGGCACATCACAGTTCGATGTTCTGCCCTTTGACCCTGAGGGGCGGGCTAGGGAGACGTCCGGCTCCGCCCACCACTTTCCCTCTCCTCAGTTATGACGTGAGTTCAGTTTCCAACCTGGTGATGATTACTCTGCTGTAGAAGTCTGCCTGTCTGTCTGTACCTAATATTAATAATACTCTGTCTGTTTCTCCTCCTGACCCCCTCTCTCTCCAGCCGTCTCTGTGGTATCACAGCAGCTCTGTGTTAGCTCTAGCTCTGGACACGCTGACTGTCCCCTACAGGCTCAGACAGAACAGCGCCCCCATGTGGCAGCTGGCGGACGCGCTCACTGTCTCAGGCAGGAAGGTGAGCTAGCAGAACGTCGCCTGTGTAATACACACATGAGCATCAGATAATCTTCTGTTTGTTGTTCTCAGGTTGTGTGCGCTTACGGGTCTGTTCCATTTCCCATGATGCAAGGCAGCTGCCTTCCTGACGTGCTAAACGCCTGTGGTGACACATTACCATGGAAACCTCTATCAGGTTGCCCTGAGCTGGCCGACGGGCGATGTTTCGGCCAATCGGTGACACTCCGGGGGCTGGAGGGACAGAGCAGTGTGAGGTATGAGGTGTTGAGCACTAACAGCTTTGTGTTGTCGAGTCAGTGAAGGCTTTAGTCTGACAAACTGTTAGTGTGTGTGTGTGTATGTGTGTGAACGTTAGTCGATTCAGTAAGATGCACTATTTATGCCAACGATAAGCAATACGTTTTACAGGCACAATAGTTCACTTTGTTTACATTCCTAAAATATACAAGTAACCTGAAACATATGCAGAGCATGCTAAAAGGTAATGGTTTAATCCATGACCTCAGCGCAGTGTGACTGAAAAGAAAAAAACATTTGTAAAACCGTGAATGCACTTCACTCCAAAACATAATCGTTTGTATGGGCCTTCTGTCGGTCATTTTATAGACACGCCCCAACGCCACTTCACTCCGCCCTCTTTCTACATGCTGGGAGAGGAAAGAATCACGGCTGAAACCTGCCAGCTCCCAGTGCAGCCAGATAATTCTTGTGTTGGCAAAAAATCATGTTGTGTTTCAGAAAAAAACCCCCAAAAAAACTTAGACACAAAATGCATTAACACCAGGATAAACACTGGCAGCGCTAAGATGGGGTTTGTAATTACTGATGAAGGAATGGAGCTGAACATGGAGTAAGTGATGTAGCTCCTGGACAGGTCTGTAAACGCAGTCTGTATAAAGCTTTGAACTTTTCAGTGGCCTTCTTTAAATAACGAATGCAGCAGATAATCTTTCATCACTCAGAGAGCCAGGTAAGGAGATGCTTTAGATTAATCACCTTCAAATGTGTGCAATGTTAGATAACTGTGTAGTTGTGCTAATGATGCAAATAGTAATAGTTTCAGCTGAAAATTGCTGAGAACTTGTTTTAAATAAACAAGGCAGAAGTTAAATTGAGCTTATTTCTAGTATGTAATGTCTATGGCTGAATTGGCCGTGTGGGCAACAGCTAACTGCTAAAATGCTAACATTAGCCAGCCCTTATACAACGCTCTGTAGCTCACCACTCTCATAAGATGAGTACTTCTTTATTGTGAACTCCGGATAAATTAAATATAATTAATCACTGAACACGATAAATCAGATCCTGAGATGAGCGCGGTGAAGTTAGAGGCTAAGGAACAGAGCGGTGAATAGAAAGAGAGCTAGTTAGCTGTAGGAAGCTTCTGGCTTTATCAGTTAATTCTGTTTAAGAACTGCGTGCTGGGTCAAATGTAAAGCAGAATTAATTAAATACTGTAATACTAATCCTTATGATGGTTTGGTAATGATAATGAGTTTAGTAATCACGTATACATTACAGCAGAGTGAAATTGTTTTCTTCTCATACCCGAGCATGTCAGGAAGTTGGGGTCAGAGGTCAGGGTCAGCCATGGTACAGCGCCCCCTGGAGCAGAGAGGGTTAAGGGCCTTGCTCAAGGGCCCAACAGTGGCAGCTTGGCAGTGCTGGGGCTTGAACCCCCGACCTTCTCATCAGGAGCCCAGAGCCTTAACCGCTAACCACTGCCCCTAACTCTGTCCGATCTTTAATCTATCGGCCACCTGAGGTCCAATCTCTAAAGGAATGCTCCTTTAGACTACATATTTCTGGGTTTTAAAATCACTGTTTATTTGTGGAGGTTATTCTGGTGGTTTAATGACATGAGGTAGTGCATGGTTGCCAGGAATTAAAAAACAGAATAACGCTGTGTACTTTCATTAAAACAAAAATAAGTATAATAACTTGTTTATTTGCCATAAATGCACTGTATAGAAATTTGTGAAGTACTATGTAGAATGTTTCTATATTCAATTTAATTCAATTTTATTTGTCTAGCGCTCTTAATATTGGACATTGTTACAAAGCAGATTTACAGAAATATTAGAAATAAATTGTAAATTTAGACATTTATCCCTAATGAGCAGCCAGAGGTGACGGTGGTGAGAAAAACTCCCTGAGACGATATGAGGAAGAAACCTTGAGAGGAACCAGACTCAGAAGGAACCCGTCCTCATCTGTTTTAGTTCAGATGTAGATACTAGAAAACTTCACATGTCCTGTTATTAATTGCTATACATCACAATTTTTCCCCTAGAATAGTAAAAAATAAAAAAGGTTGATGGAGATGTCATGAAGTCCATGAAGAGATTATGTCCTTTTATCCCTTCAGTTCTCTGGTTCCTGGAACAGAACATCCCTCCAATCTACACTGTGCTCAGTCAGGAGAAGAAATACTGAACACACACCTGATAACACGCTACCCGTCTACACCACTGTAAGTCTCTCTCTCTCTCTCTCTCTCTCTCACTCACACACATCACAGATCATGCATTATGGCTGTAAATATGATGTGTACTGTCTGTTTGTTTATTTGCCCCACAGAGCAGTACAGTTGCTCTCCTCTCCTAGTAAACTGACCCCGCCCTTCCCTCAGATCTTCAGCCCAAAACTCGACCCTCAAGGTTTAATACGGAGCCAAACGTCCACAACGGGTACGTGTTAATACCACCACTGAACACTTCACTACTCTGTAGAGTGCTCCGTTACAGACCTCTCCTATGGGCAAGTGCTATTAACACTGTACATTACCTTATCGGACGCTATAGTACACAGTAGTACTTTATAAGCACAGAGCCGTTATTAATTAGAATCCAGAACTATCTGTAACCTGGACGAGGACCTGTGTCACGTTTGCATGGCATCCTGTGACGTTTTCCACATAATGGGACGAGTCCATGTTTTTGAATATTCAAATAGAGAACAGTAAATTAGGTGTTTAATTGAATCGTAATCACGAGCTGCCTGCCTACCACGGGTGCAGGAAAGTGCTCAATTATTAGGGACGTGTGTGTGGCGGACTACGGGTTCTAAATACCCCTCGCTAGAACTAAAGTCCAGAGGGTGGAGTCAGACCTGCTCCTGCTCCTCCAACCTCGTCAAGAGGGTGGAGTCAAACCAAAAGTCCAGGGGGTGGAGTGTGCTTCAGGTTGGATAAGTGTATTCGTTGTCCCTTGTTGTACAGCGTCTCATGGGTTAGCGCTTGGGGTTAGGCTTATAGGAGGAATTGGATGAGGTCCAGTTTTTGGTTCTGTAGCAAGGACAAGGATCTCCGTCTAGGTTCTGAGTGTTTCTCTTTTTGAACACTGTGTGGTTGATGCACATCATCATGACTAATTCACTGTGGTTTAAACACAGGTCTAAACACTATCCAACGGATGCAGTTATGCAATTTTGGGAAAACGTCTCTCGATGTAAGATGATAAAGGTGTACGACCAGCCTTGTCAGTGTCTCATGGAATCATTTGGCCTCACTGCTGACATGTCATGCAGTATTTTAGCTCAGTGTCGTGGTAAATATACAAATGATTAGGTGCTGCAAAATAAAAAAAAATTCTCCATGTCTTTAAAATTGCCACATTTCATACAGTAGTTTGTCTGTGTGTGGTTGAGTTTTAACAGGTAAACTGGGTCAAATTTGACTTGAATACAACGTAACCTTTTGGACTATTAAGTAAACATTCCTCGAGGCAGTTAGATTCCTACTCACAAACTTCCTGCTTTGTATGCTACGACCTCTAGTGCTGCCACCTAGTGTGTAAGAAGCGGTAGAACTCGTAATGAATGGTAATTAAATGGAAATATCGCAGTGCACCTCAGAGAAGCAAATTCGTCTTGCCGGTATTTTGTTTTGTGATATTCTGCCTCATGCCTAGATAGTTATCTTACATTGCTAATCTAATCTAAGAAGTAAGCATACATCACACAGATTTCACCAAAAATGCTCACATTTTGGACTGATCAGTGCGTTATCCAATTTGTGATCAACTAATTTGCTTTGGAAGCAATATATAGCTACCATAATTTCTCGTTTGAACTATAAAAACAAAACACTGGTACACTTGATGAAAAACAGACCCAAATTCAGCACAGAGTACTTGGTTACATTATGGTACAAAAAATGCCAAATGTAGACTTGCATAGTCATTGGTTTACTGTGCACTATGTTATAAAGTAGTACACTACACAACAGGTCACCTGATCACCACTTTGGCTAATAATGTCATACTATATTACACTAAATTACACTCTATTAGGGCCAGGTACACCATTACACAGCACTGTAGCACCACGGCAGGCAAGTATTAATAACACAGCAGTTCACTACAAATATAATGGTTTTTGTTGTTTGTTTGCTGTATTTATTCATTTTGTGTATTTAATGTGTTTATGCTCTGGTTTAATTTTTGTTCTTTTATGTTGTTGAGAGGCACTTAAATGGTAAACTTACATAGCTCTTTTTAAACATAGCAGTTCTACAAAGCGCTTTACACTGTGTCTCATTCACCCATTCACACACCAATGGTAGCAGAGCTGCCATGCAAGGCGCTAACTTACCATCGGGAGCAACTTGTGGTTCAGTGTCTTTCCCAAGGACACTTCTGCATGTGAAGACGTGGACCGGGAATCGAACCTCCAAGCCTATGATTAGTGGGCAACCCGCTCTACCAGCTGATCCACTGCCACTCAAACAGATTATTCATCTCAGTCCAGCTCTGACTGATGTGGCAAGAAACGTAAACGGAAATAATTAAACTGCGTTGGTGTTGTTGTAGTGTCTTTTATCTCTGGGTGTGTTGCATGTAATATTTGTGTAGCATGATTTCTAACTGCGCAGTATTTTGTTGAACTGTTTGTCACATACTGTACTTCAGCATGAGTGTTTACTTTCCCTTAAGTGGTTTAAAGTCTGGGTGAGGCAGTTTATATTTTTATAGCTAAGAACCAGTTATCGGTAATTGGGTTCATTTAGCATTTGAAAGTAATTAAGTAATTAATTTGTGTTTTGACTTAATTGTGCCATATGTTTTATTTTCCCGCTTGCAGAGGCTCCCCTGCCGGTTTTGTCTCTTCCCGTGTTGTCGAGTTTGCAGTCCAGCTCATCGGTGTCTCGTTTCCTAGCCGAGCTTCAGAAGTCCTGCAGCGCCATCGATTTACGTCGAGTTTCTCCCACTTTCCTTTCTCACAGCGACCAGTCTGAAATCGCAGAGAACCTTGAGCAGCTTTGGACGCTTGCGCACTGTTACCGTGACGACAGTGGTGGCACAGTGCGCTCTTCCTCTGAAGATGATGATGATTAGCTCTGTGTAAACAATCCAAGAGCAACAAGATAACATTTCTTCAAATTAAATCAGTTCTGCACTGAATCATGGCACAGCTAAGAAATAAAGATGGAAGGACTAGATTAGATAGTGGGTGGTATTGATGGTGAGATGGATTAGCTGCTAAGAAAGAGATGGAGGAAAAGTAGTGTAGAGGAAGGATGGTGGAAATGGAGGATAATGAAGAATGTAGCACCGTCTGGGTTTAAAATCACCCCATATTTAGCATCTTGGGGACAAAACTGTAGGGTAAAAGGGTGCTTAGGACTGATATTCTCAAGTAAAGAAAACAGCATGTGTGTTAGTCGAGAATAAAACATTTATTGACCGATAAAACCTCACTATTGTGGTTCATGAGTGTGCTCCATAACCAAGCTAGTTTTTATTTAAAGAAAACCTGCTCCTTCAAATATTGACTGACCTTATAAAAACAAAATGTATAATTAAAAAAAAAAGGTTTTTTGTATATAGCTTTGTATGAACATAAAACGGTTGTGAATGGCATAAAACATTTATTAATAAACAGTATTACGGTCAAATTCATTTGAAGATGGAAGAGTATTTGATGGAAGAACTATCCAGCCTGATTGCCAAAGGGAGTCAAAATGGTCTTTTTGGTTTAAGTTTAAAAGAGAAAAAAACTAGATACAGATGAAACATTCTAAACAGGTTTTTTTTTTTTTTTTTTCTTTTAAATGAATAAATATTAAAAAAAGCTCTTGTGTTTCTGGTTAATTTTCATCATTTCAGATTAATTTGGAGCTAAAACTAATGAGCAATCTTGAATGGCCATGATGTGTAATAGCAGTGACTGGGTAGATATGGATCACTACATGTTTCTATAAAAAATAACAACACAATCTTTTATGAAAACAGAATAACCTTCCAAAATTATACCAGAGAATTTGGATTCACAAATATGTTTCCTAGACTTTGGTGTTGAAACAAGCAGAAACTTTTAAAGGGAACCCTGTCTATGAAGACTTGGATGGCTTATTAGATTAACTCTGACATCCGCTATATAACTCCGCTATATAAAAACACTCTAGATGTCAGAAAAAAACATCCTTGCACTCTTAGGCCGCCATTGCTGTTTACATCACAATTCATTCTGGGTAGCGACATCAATTGGTTGCAACGGTCTCGATTCTCCAGCGACCCTACAGCGAAATAAACATGTCTTTAGCCTTTTCGATTTGAACCCGAGTGTAACATAAGCGTGGAGGCTAATATAGAAGATATTACTTAAAATGTCCATCCAAATGAAGACGATCAGAGAGGTGAGGAGGCGAGAGTGGGGCAAAATCCATGGTGTCTGTGTAGCAACTGCACGTCTATGCCAACCGAGAGTGTTTGTTGTTCAAGGGAAGCACATGGATTAAACTATCGTTTTATGAAACGTATTCTAACATCAATAATTTTAGAGATTATCAGCCATCTTGCCGAGGCAACTCCCCTCATAGTAATCCACTGATCAATAACATCCTGACAAAAACAGTCTTGTTACACTGGCAAAGGTCCAAACAATCCAATTATGTAAAAATATTTAATCCGCCTTTCAAGAGACCAAAACCATGCGTGTACTCCAAATGGTTCAAGAACAGCTTTAATTTTACTTTGGGTATGCCTTGGCTAGGTGTTTTAGGCTAATTTTACTGGAGCTTTATGTTATGAATGTACAGAAAAAAACACACTAACAAGATGCTTACGGGTTTGATTATATTTACAGATATCCCCTGTATCACAGCACACAAGAACTAGAACATTACAGCCAAAAGCAGCACAACCATTTTGAGAGCACTGCGTATGTCACGTAATGGCGGCCTCTGTAGGTTAAAATGTGTATTAAATATTAAGGATTTTTAAAGTAATGAACATCTCATGTGTTTATGATGTCGTGGATAAATCAAGCTTTTCAGCCTAAGTCAAAAACTTCAGAGACAGAGAGTTTAGTAGATGTGAAAAAGTAAATAAACTTTATTGAAACAATAAAGTGTGACAGTCTGCAGAAAGTCCAAATTATTCAAACACACACAGCCCTTTTTCTACCTTCCTACACAGTGTAGTCATTGTAGGCGGAGTTATGCCTTTCCTCATAAAAACAGACCAATCTTCTTCACCACAATTAAATATCCATGTCTATATTTTATTTTAAATTTGTGGAGCATGTGCAGTTAGTTGTTTTTTTCTCAAAATGATTTCAGAAGGTCATGGTTTCTTCTTTTTTAAAAAAGGTTTCCCACAGGCTTGTGTGTCCTGACCTTGATCCACACTCGCCTTTTTTAAGTCTTATCCTAGCTCGTTATTTGATATCTGGCCTCAAAGTTATATCTGCTTCTGTGGAGGAGGATACAGGCTGGTACAGAAAGAACAACTAGTGTACAGTAAGACACAGAGTTCATCCAACTCAACCCACACTCAGAATATAACTTGATCAAACATTGTTCTGTGGATTTAGATTATGCCTCTAACTATTGATTATGTATATAGATTCTGCTTTTTAACCAATATTGATTATTCGATTATGCTTAAGTAATAATTCTAAATGTTGGTTATACTTATTGATTACGCTTCATAAATATTTTTTATTCTAATAACATATTTTAGTAGAAGAGGGCAATTATTGCTTGTTAAGGCCTACAAGTCTTCATAGTCAGGGTTCCTTTAAAAAAAAAATGAAGAAAAATATCATTAATATCCATTTCAGTGCATGCAAAGAAAAAAAAAAACGTTTCCTTTTTTTCCCAATTTCCTTTGGATGAAGTTTGTTTTGAATGTTTGCTGTGTTTTTCCTAGCACGAGCACAGAATGGCCAAAAGGTGCACGGACCCTCATCCTTCATCCAAGGTTCAGCATTTTAAAATATGACTGTTATTTCTCAGCTGTCCCATCACCGATTACATTTAGGAAATCTGCATCGCAACTGATGACAAAATGAGCTCCCGTGGCATGTGATTGGTCAAGCGGTTTGTGGCGGGAATCTTTTATGGAAAATTCCAGAATCTCATCTCAGGCAGGGGAGATGGAGGGGAAGATCGCGAGAGAAGACAAAGTGAGGTAAGAAAGCAATTAAATAGGTTGTTATCTACATTTCTACTTTTAAATAAATCAATAATAGTAAAACTACTTTCTTTGGAAATTAAGTATTTTAGCACTAATTATGTTATTAAGTTCTGCAGGTATGTTCTCAATAGATCTTAAAATAGCCTTAACACATCTTTTCCCCTTTTAACATGGTTATTCTTTACTATGTTCTTTAAGGTTATATTAGGATGACAGATTTTATTAGCAATGTGCTAACTAGCCAGCTGATCCTGCCATGTTAGCTAGCTGGCTAGCATTAGCATTGATGATTGCAGACATGTTAATACAACCAACAAATTTATCGTAAGGAGACGGAGGAGTATAAATCCATATTTACAACGTGAGAGAAGACAAAATGGCGGATAAACTGAGGTAAGGAGCCTGTTAGCTTCCCTCCCCATTTCTCAAAAGGACTCTAAATTTTACTCTTATGTAGGGCTTGATTTGAGGATGACAAATTTCATTAACAACTGAGCTAACAAGCCAGCTGACGTTAGCTAACTGCTTAGCATTAGCAGTGACTATTGTGGATTTAAAAATCTCCAGAAATCAGTTTCAGGTTCGCTCATGTTAGCTAGCTGGCTAGTGTTAGCTGTCAGGTTATCCAGTGCTAGCTAGGTGGCTAATGTTAGTAATCAGTTTAGTTCTAACCCATGAGATCCTGTCAAGTTAACTCAGTGTTCAATAACTACATTTGCCGGTCAGAATTGCAACAAATGGGAAACTGGATGCCCCCATGTTTGTATTTTGTTAGTAACAAGCTAAGCAGCTAACTCAGATGAGTGATGTATACTTTCTTTCTCAAACAGCAAACTGTTTGGTCAGTGTTTCAGATTTAACAAATGAATATGTCTGTATGTTGATTAATCTAAAGCTAATACTTGTGTATACACAGTACAACTCATTTAAAGGTCAAAGTTTTACTTTGTTTTCCTGATGCTGTGCACAGCCGTGTTGATTTGACATCACTCCGTAAATGGGAAAGGAACTCTATTACAGAAATAATACCCAGAGTTCATTTGCGGTGGCATTTGATGTCACAAAAGACATGGTCCCTATTCACTCTGTCGAGAAAGAAGGGTTCACTAAGTTATGCAAAAATAGTAACAGCTATGAAATAGTGCAAATAATGTTTTTATTTATTTATTTTATTATTTTTTTTTTAAATAATATTCTTTATTTATAAGAACCATTGTTTGCACAATTTGCTATACAGTTGCAATCAAAATTATACAACTCCCATTGCAGATCAGGTTTATTGTCAAAGTTTAGACTTTCAGTTGTTTGCAATGAACAAATCAAACAAAAGTAATTATGATTCCCCAAATTCAACAGAAAATGCCACTTGTAATGACTTCTCCAGTTTCAAAATTATTCACCCCTGAATAGAATCCCTCACAACAGCACAAATATACAAAACAGGTGTTGTCTCAAGCACACCTGATGTAACTAATCAAGGGCTTTATTAGTTGCACCAGGTGTGCTTGAGCTGAAACACATGAAATACCTGAACTGACTAGGGGCAGAAAATATATGAAATACAGGACAACGATCCCAAGCATGCCTCAAATTCCACCAAGGCTTGGTTGCAGAAGAAGTCCTGGAAAATTCTACAGGGCCATCACAGTCACCTGACTTGAACCTCATAGAAAATCTCTGGTGGGGTTTGAAGAAGGCGGTTGCAGCACACAAACCCAAGAATATTACTGAACTGGAGGAGGTTGCTCATCAGGAACGGGAGAAGATTCCTCAGGAATGCTGCAGAAGCTCTGCATCTCGTTTGCAGCAGGTTATAACAGCAAAAGGAGCTCTACTAAGTACTAAAGATGCTCGTCATGAAGGGGTGAATAATCTTGAGACTGGAGAAGTCATTAAGTTGAATTTTCAGTTGAATTTGGGGAAACCGCTTGAAGCATTCATCGTGTCGAACTATTTCGACTGCTTTTCTTTGATTTGTTCATCGCAAACAGCTGAAAGTCAATAATTCTGATTTGCAGTGGGGGTTGATTAATTCCAATTCAACTGTATATGGTGCTGTTACTATTTTTCCAAAGTCAATTCTAATAAATAAAAAAAACTTAAATAAATAAATTGTGTAAAAAAAAAAAAAAATCCAAATGCATTATGTAAAAAGTTGCAATCGACAATCATTAAAAAAAAAAATTTTAAATAATAATTTTTTTTTATATTGCCCAGCTCTACTGTGTCTGAGTTAAAACTTCTCAGCTGTGTGAGTTTTGTTTCCTGGACTTGGCAATTAAAACAAACAAACTTGGTGGTGTCCCAGCCTGCAGCTATTCTTACTGGTGACTGTATCTGCTGATAATACGCACATGGGTTGGGTCTAAGCTTAATGTCAAATTGATATTAAATGCAACCCGTAGTAATTAAACATTATTTAATTTCTCATTTTATTTATATCAGGGGTCTCCAACACGTCGCTGGCGAGCTAACAGTAACTGGTGGCCTGATTGTAGGTAGCTCGCAAAGACATTCTGGAAACTCTTTCCCATTTCATCCAATCAGAGTGGGCTATACCACTTCCTATCCCGCCCCCTCCACTGAAAATGACTTTCCTGTGTGTAGCGGGCTACAAACTGAAAAGGTGAAGAAGCTGAAAGCAACATTACAAAAACAACTATCTTTATTCACCAAACCGATAAAGAGAGGAAACGCTGTAACAGAGGCATCATTTAAAGTGACGCGTCTTGATAAAACACAAGTTCACCGATGGCGCCATGGTGAAGGAAGCTATGACTGCGGTGGCAGAAACTGTGTTCAGGGACCACAAAAGCAAGACAGAAATGATGTCCGCTATCGCTGATGTCCAGCTCAGTGGCAAGGAGAGTTTCCTTGCTTTCTTCAGATGTAATGGGACGGTTAGAACAGGACAGGCAAAGGTGTCAGTGGTTTTCATTTCAGTGTGATGAATCGGTGGACTTGAGTGATACAGCCCAGGTGGATGTTATTGTCCGGATGGTTTTTGATGATTTTTCCACCACAGAGGAGTTTTTTACATTACTTCCTCTGAAAACCACGACCAGAGGAGTCGACATCTACAATGTTTTGAAGAACTATTGCATGGAAAAAAGCGTGCCCCTTGAAAAGCTGGTTTTTATGACAACAGACGGAGCTCCAGCCGTGATAGGGCGCCACACTCTGGAGTTATTGCACATTGCAAGGCCGACCCAGACTTTCCTAAATTTCTGAACTATCACTGCATCATTCATCAGCAGGAGATCTGCACTAAGTTTATGGGTTTTGATCATGTCATGACACCGGTTGTTCGGATTATCAACTCGATTCGATCAAAGTCCAAACAACACAGATGTTTCAAACTGTTTCTTGATGAAATTTCTGTAGAGTATGGCGATCTCCTCCTTCACATAGAAGTCAGATGGTTGAGTAGGAGTAAGGTACTCCACCGCTTTATTTACTTGCTGAGTGAAATTAAGGCTTTTATGGAACCAAGGGGGAGGACACTAACCTGTTGTCTGATGCCGGATGGCTGCTTGAACTTGCATTCTTGGCTGATGTGACAGAAACTGAATCAGCTCAATCTTCAGTTACAAGGTAAAGACAAAACCATATGTGATATGATCTGATATGATATGATATGAGTGCTGTGAAGGCATTTAAAGCAAAACTGTCATTTTACCTTCATCAATTGAAAAACAAAAGATTGCAACACTTCCCCCCATTGGTAAAGATAGCCATGCAAAGAAAGCCATGTAAAGAAAGCCATGCAAATGCAACCAAAGTTTTGGATCTACTCAAGTTGTACCTAATTTGTACCCAAGTTGTACCTGGATGTACCTAATTTCTCCATCTGGGGATTAATAAATTATTATCTTATCTTAAGTATTGTGACCTCCTGTCAAGGCTTGGGCAGGAATTTGAGGAAAGGTTCAGTGATTTTGAAAATCTTGAGCCATGTGTGGCATTCACTGCCAACCCTTTCATGGAGATAGACATTGATCATTTCAAAGCAGATGGCTGAATTGGCTGAACTGTTCGATGTTAATGCTGTAGCGATGGAGACGGAGATTAATCTTCAAAATCATATCCAGCTGAAATCTCAGCAACATTCACAACATTTCTGGATTCTGGTAGACCCAGAAAACTACAAGAACATTCACCAAGCTGCCCTCAAAGCATCTGCTTTATTTGGATCTACAGACCTTTGTGAAGCAGCGTTTTCTGATATGAACGTGATCGAATCTAAGTTCAGAACAAGACTGACAGATGAACATTTAAATGATTGCGTAAGAGTGAACCTAAGTGCATACACACCAGCATATACCTCTCTTGTGGAATCAATGCCGTGTCAGTCAGCTCATTAACTGTAAATAAGTGTGAATGCACATCATGTCAGACTTGTGCCCCATCATGCATTTTTCTCATGTACCATGCACTCTCATTCATGTGGTGTACATTTTAGTTCAGAATGCAGGACAACATTTGAAATGCTACTGCTGTTTATATTCCAGTTAATTTAGCTTGGACTTTCATTAATGTATATATGTAAACAACCGTATAGTTCTGTGTAGACAACTATAACAAAGTGTGCTGTTCTCCATAAAGAACTGTACTCTCTGATTCTGCTTTCTTCTCTGACTCCTGCAGGTGTAGATCAGTTTGTTCATTTGAGAGTTATGATACATTATGTGAAAGATTGTAAGTATTGTATGACCTGAGTAGCTCTCAGACACTTTCATTTTTTTTTTTTTAAATAGCTCTTAAATGAAAAAAGGTTGGAGACCCCTGGTTTAGACTTTTGCACAGCACCCACTAACTCAGCCTGATGTTGCATCGCATATATTGCACCAACGACTGCAAATTTGTGCACCATATTAAAAATACAGTCGTACTGTTTCTTCCATCCATCTGTGTATCCCTTGCATCATTAAAAAATCGTTTTCCTTTTCTACCTACATCGAAAAAATGTAGATTTTTGTCCATTTATTTTGCTTTATTTTATTTTACTTTTATTTTACTATTAAAAAAAAGAATTTCACTGCATGGTTGTGTATGCAACCAATAAAATTTTAATATGAAATTTGAACTAGAAAGAGACACTCCCAACTCTCCAAAACCGCCAAAGCTTTGAACGTGGTGAATGAAAATGGGTTTATATCCAGTGTTTCACACCATAATGAAAAAACAAGTTTGCAAGCAATGAGCTGCTAAAACTGCATTTGATCCCTTTCAAACATGTTGGTATGTTGAGGTAAAACAAGAAGTCATGGATAATCACTTAAGTGTTCCTAAATACTCAGGAAAATTTACACGCTGACTGACACCATAAACTGTTTGAATGAATGTTTTTGATCTTCTCCTGTGGTGAGGGATGTGTATACCAAGGAACATAGAACCACTGGTAATTTAAGGCAAGGACTGATCTGGACTGTAGACCTTTTTAAATTTTGTTTTAGTAATTCATTCATAATTAATTTTTGATCTACTAATTCATCTGGGATGCTTGGTGATTGATCAGATTGAAACAGTCTTAGCCCTTCACATGCATACATACAGTAGGTCCTAAACGTGATGTAATGTTCAGTAGACGAGTTTGTAGTTTGAATTTATTCATAAACATTCTAAGCTGCTATTAGAATAGTAAAAACCTATAAAATATACATTAAATATAAAATAATTTCATGAGAAAATACTAAGATAACGAAAATGAATATATACTAGCTACAAAATTACAAATGTTACAAAATATTAGCCTGATGGAGTGTGGAATAATGGAATCTGTTCTTTTATGTTATAGTGACATCTGTTGGTTAGCCTAATGTGTGTTCATTAGTCTCTCTTTGGCCGTAAACAGGAAAGTAAAGGGATCCCTTATTATTGTAATCTCCTTTTCTGGTGCTTGTCCACGGTACCTTGTTTTTTCTCTGTACAGCCCACAAACACTACTCCCTCACATTCCATCACTTAATAGTGAGAGTTTGGTGAAGTATGACAGCCTTGTGGAGATCGCGTAGCATGAACAGGAAGGATGAATCACCTGATGACAAATAATAAAGATCAGTTTGAATGCAGCCATGTTTCTGGTGATTTTAAAATAATTACATGAATGTTGTATAGAAAATTATATATAAAAGAGACCCTTTGTTGATTGAGATCATGTCTTGGTGAAGGCATTTGTACTGTGTACTTTAGCGAACCTCAGGGCATTGTCACTGGGTCCCAGTTGTTCTCAGTAAGACCAGCCTTTGTAAACAGATGTAACGGAGTGGTAGTCAGACAAAGAATGATCCTAAAGATCCTCCATGAACACTACTAAAAAGAGACTTAAGTGTATCCAGCCCATGTTAGGATTACCAGAACCCACCTCTGGAGTCAGGCCTGGTGGTTGTGTCTTTAAACCCAGTTGGGTTCAGCTCAAAATGCCAATGTCAAGTCATCTTGTTGGCTCACTAGCAGCAAGATGAAAGCTGGGGTTCAGGTGTGATACCAGACAGTTGCAGGTACAGTGGGGGAAATAAGTATTGAACATGTCAAAAAATGGGCAGTAAATATATTTCCAATGAAACTATTCACATGAAATTTTCACCAGACTTTGGTATTAACTCAAGAAATCGGCAATATAAGTCTATACATTAAGTTATGTGTAATAAAGAGGAATGACACGGGTGAAAAAAGTATTGAACGTCTCATCTTCGCCATCCTGGTAGATGGCAGCAGATTCTTCTCAAGAATCTCTCGGTAAAGGGCTCCATTCATCGTTCCTTCAGTTATATGAAGTCTTCCAGTAGCATGTGATGAAAAACAGCCCCACACCATGACGCTTCACCTCCAAACTTCACTGTTGGTGTAGTGTTTTTAGGGTGATGTGCAGTGACATTACTTCTCCAAACATGGTGTTCAATTAAATTTTTCAATTCAATTTTATTTGTATAGCACTTTTTACAATAGACATTGTCTCAAAGCAGCTTTACAGAAATATATAAACACGGGATACAGATTTTAAATGTGTGATTTTATCCCTATTGAGCGAGCCGGTGGCGACGGTGGTGAGGAAAAACTCCCTAAGATGTTAAGAGGAAGAAACCTTGAGAGGAACCAGACTCCGAAGGAAACCCGTCCTCATCTGGGTAACAACGGATAGCGTGAAAGTAAAGGAAAGTTCATTACAGTTTAATATGAAGTCTGTTGAACTAGTCCACTGTTCAGAGGAGACCCGAGTGCAAAACTGTATGTTGTAATTCCAGGCCTTAGAAGCAACCGTAGTCCCAGCAACCACAGTGAGTGTGTCCATCTTGAGAGCTCCATCCAGAGGTAGGGCATCCGAAACAGATCAGGCAGGTCCGGAGAGCAGAAAGGATCAGGATCTCTAGTATCTCCATAAAATCGTGTGTGGCTCAACAGAAGGAGAGAGGGATTATTAGGGATTATTAGAGAAAAGATTATTAGGACTGTGCTTAGTGTAACAGAAAGTCTAGTCAGGGTAGGCTTGAGTAAACAAATACGTTTTAAGCCTAGACTTAAACACTGAGACTGTGTCTGAGTGCCGAACACTAATTGGAAGTCTGTTCCATAACTGTGGGGCTCTATAAGAGAAAGCTCTTCCCTCTGCTGTAGCCTTCGCTATTCCAGGTACCGTCAAATAGCCTGCATCTTTTGATTGAAGTAGGCGTGGCGGATCATAGAAAACCAAAAGGTTGCTTAGATACTGTGGCGCGAGACCGTTTAGTGCTTTATAGGTTAATAATCGTAAACGGTAAATGGCGCACTTATATAGCGCTTTTATCCAAAGCGCTTTACACTGCGTCTCATTCACCCATTCACACACACACACACACACACACACACACTCACACTCACACACCAATTGTAGCAGAGCTGCCATGCAAGGCACTAACTTGCCATCGGGAGCAACTTGGGGTTCAGTGTTTTTCCCAAGAACACTTCAGCATGTGGAGTCATGTGGGCCGGGAATCAAACCGCCAACCCTACGATTAGTGGACAACCCGCTCTACCACATGAGCCACAGCCGCCCCAATAATAATATTTTATAATCAATGTGAAATTTCACTGGGAGCCAGTGCAGTGTGGATAAGATCGGGGTGATGTGGTCGTATCTTCTGGTTCTAGTTAGGACTCTAGCAGCTGCATTCTGGACTAACTGGAGTTTGTTTATGCTCCTACTGGAACATCCAGACAGTAAGGCATTACAGTAATCTAGTCTAGTGCTGACGAAAGCATGAACTAATATTTCTGCATCATGTAGTGACAATATATTTCTTATCTTAGAAATATTTCTGAGATGAAAGAAGACTATCCTAGTAATATTATCTACATGAGCATCAGATGATAGACTGGAGTCAATAATCACTCCAAGGTCTTTTACTGCTGTACATGATGAAACAGAAAGACCATCCAGAGTTACTGTGAGATCAGAAAGATTACTTCTAGCTACACGTGGTCCTAACACAAGTTCTTCTGTCTGATCAGAATTAAGTAAAAGGAAGTTAGTTAACATCCAACGTCTAATGTCCTTTACACATTCCTCAACTTTACTGAGCTGCTGTCTGTCCTCTGGCTTCACTGAAACATACAGCTGTGTATCATCAGCATAACAGTGGAAGATAATTCCATGTTTACGAATAATTTGGCCTAGAGGGAGCATATATAAAGTAAAGAGCAGTGGCCCTAAAACAGAACCCTGTGGAACACCAAATTTAACCTCGGTATGCATAGAGAAGTCTCCATTTACATCTACGAACTGATAACGATCAGTTTAATAAGACCTGAGCCAGGAGAGGACTGTTCCCTTAATGCCAACAACATTTTCTGGTCTATCAAGGAGAATAGTATGATCTATAGTATCAAAAGCTGCACTAAGGTCGAGTAACACAAGCGTGTGTAGTATAACAGCCAATAACTACAATTTTGCTCTCGTCAAGAGATCACCTCCTGCTGACTCCATATTGCTTCTTTGGGAATTCCCAGATTTCAAGTGAATCACTGCAGCAGTCTGTGGTGGTAAAGCCCACTACCAGCTCAATACGGACGAACATTTCTTACCCACCCACTGCACTGATAAACATCAGTAAAAATGATGTTACATCAACATTTTTCTATGATAAACACCTGCATGTTGTATGTTGATAGTGAGGATACGTATTATAATTTTTATTAGTAGTATTAGTAGTAGTAGTACTTCTATGAAGACATATTCTATCTACTGTATGTATGTTAATCCTAATACATGTTCATTTATATAGCAAATAAAGAGATTACTAAATGTAATACTAGATTGAACCACAAGAAGGCAGAGTGGCCTTTAATATTAAACATGTTAAAGACATTTAGGAGGCCATTTATCAGTTGCTGTTCTAGACTTGAGGTAATGAAATCATGGATCGTGATGGTATTTGCTTAATTTATATTTACATTTGAGTGGCTCTCAGAAGTGCTTTGTTGTCTCCTTAAAAAGTATATCTTCATGTCAGTACAAATAGGCCAGGGTCTTAAATCATGCATAAGAAGAGTTAATCCAAACTAGTACATTAACAGCAGGAGTAGTCAAAGTTTTCACCACCTGTGTGTAGGACAGGAAGAGTCTTGATGCATGTCCTCCTTGTATTTCACGGTTCAAGTTAAGCCTTTCTTTTTAGCTTTGTAGAGTTGAATGCATAAGTTTGGGCACCCCAGCTAAATTACATGCATGCTTGTTTTTTAGGGGAAACAAGCACAAGCTGTGCAACCTCTGAATTAAAAAAAAAAAAAATCTGCAAGTAATGCACAGTTACTATACAGCGCATCCGGAAAGTATTCACAGCGCTTCACTTTTCCCACATTTTGTTATGTTACAGCCTTATTCCAAAATGGATTAAATTCATTATTTTCCTCAAAATTCTACAAACAATACCCCATAATGACAACGTGAAAGAAGTTTGTTTGAAATCTTTGCAAATTTATTAAAAATAAAAAACAAAAAAAAGCACGTACATAAGTACTCCCAGTATATTTGATTAGCTTAAAAATAGGAAATAAAATGAATTGTCATGTACACAGGTGTGTTTTTTTTCCCCACTTCAAAAATCAGCAAAATGTCATTTGGCGAGGGATGGTCAAACTTTTGCATACACCTGTAGCTGAGGATGGGTGTAAATTTTACATTATAGCACTGTGACAGTTAAGACTAATAAGCTTAAAATTCCTTTCTTAACCCAGTTAGAAGCTTATAAAACATTATATGAGCTCAACATTTTCTGTTCATGGATTAAGTGAATAATGAGAATAACGTTAATTTTAACTAGTGTGTGCTCCAATATCTGAATGGAGGTAGGTGCAATGGAACATAGAGCTGAAGATAAAACAAAGCAGTCCAAAATTCAGTTTTATGGCTTGTACAGTGGCTCTGCTCACTTTAATGAACACATTGTAAATTGTATGCAAGAACTGAATAAATAAATATATAACAAAATGTCTTTATCTTTAGATCTTTATAGGTAAACTTTCTCAACTGAATCTAAGGGTGTCTGGATTCGCTATGAAATGAGAGTTATTAGCTATTCATTAATCTTCAGTAAACAATGTCGTGTTTGCAGTGCATACAAAGTTTGTCACTGGGCACAAATCCGGAAATAAAATAGTTGTTTTGTAGGTTGTATTGCAGATCAAAATAGAAATAAAGCAACATTAAAGCAAAGGGGGAAAAATAGAATAGAAGAGTATAGAATGTGAATGTTTCGCTATTGGTTAACATTCATTATCATCAGTGATGCTTTCCTGGGCATAAAATTGCAGGATCAATATTATGTACAATCAAAAGAATAGATGAAAATCATAATGAACGTAATTTGTGCTACACTGACTGCAGAGAAAATGAGATCAAGTGTCTTGATCTGGAAAAACGCCGAGCCCCACATGAATTTATGGAGATACTAGAGATCCAGATCCTTTCTGCCTCTGGATGGAGCTCAAATCTTCTCTAATTCCAGACTGCTGGGACTACGGCTGCTCCTAAGGCCATACAGACTTCATATAAATCCATAATGAACTTTTTCACACTATCTGTTGTTACCCAGATGAGGATGGGTTCCCTTCTGAGTCGGGTTCCTCTCAAGGTTTCTTCCTCTTAAAACATCTTAGGGAGTTTTTCCTTGCCACCCTCGCCACAAAGTGTCTTGCTCAGTTGGGATAAATTCACACCTTTAATATCTGTATACCGTGTTGATATTTCTGTAAAGCTGCTTTGAGACAATGTCTATTGTAAAAAGCGCTATACAAATAAAATTGAATTGAATTGAATTGAATTGAATTGAATTGAATTGAAAAACTCAAATATTTGGAAGAATGGTGGGATTTACAGAGTCCCCAATCAAAAGTTCAATCTGGTGTCATGCTAGCTAATCCCAATACCATTTATTGAGATTTTTAAATACTCTGTAGCCCTTATAGTTTCTTATATAATCACAACTTAGGCAAGCATGTTCTAGACCAAAAATTCCAACTACAGCAGTAAAATATTGTCTCCAGGTGAAGTACTGTTCATACATCTTCTGGTCTTTGTCCAGAAGTGTGAGATGTTCTGCCAGTTCTTGAGGGGATTTGAAATCGTCCACGTGAATGAATGACTCTGCTGGAATGAATTCCTCATAGTTCTCCCTGGGTGGACCGAGAACCACAGGAACCGTGCCGAATTTCAGAGGTTTAAACAGTTTTTCGGTGAAGTAGTCTTTGTGGATGGAGTTCTCGAATGATAAGTAGAATTTACAGCTTGATAAAATCTTATTATAATCTTCATCACGAACATACCTGTTGAAGTGTCTACCGTAAGCTTCTACTTTGATGTGTTTGTTCAGTTCATTAAAATATTTAACTCTCCTAAAGTTGGGGTTCCAGTTACTGACAATCCAGCAGACAATTTTATCCTTTGGTGGTATTTCAAAGGGTTTGTCCTTCTCAGATGCCTCTAAAATTCTCCCATAAGGCACCCAGACGTCTGAATCTTTCTGATAATTTGCTGTAAGATTAAATAAATGATCTGCCTCATTATGTCTAGCTGAATTATCAGGAGACTCCCAGTTCATCCACACCCACTTCTGGTGTGGAGGTCGTGGCATTTTCTGCAGGTTTGGTAAATCATCACCAATGTCTCTGTGATGAAACATAACACCATGGGCTTTGTGATATTGGCTTCTGTCATCTGTAATTTGACAACCTTTAATACCAAACTGTGGACTACAGCCTTTTACATCAAATTTAAAACCAAAAGGCCATGACCAGATTAACATGATGGTGTCAAGGTTCTGATTTTCCTCATTGTTTTCCATGAGAATTTGATTTTGCTTTAGCAAAGTGTAGTTAAGATTGCCGGTGGTGTTTGTACTCTGGGTAAAGTTTTCTATAAATGCAATGAGGCATTGATCTGTGCAGACTTCATGTTTGGAGACTGGAACATTAGGGCAGGAGAAAAAGTTTTTCGTTGGCTTGTAGTAGGTATAGAATACTCCTCCGAAACAAAAAAGCAGAAAGAGAATCAGCAGGAGATGCTGAGAACGTCCTGATAAAGGTTTAGTTTCCATCTTTTACCTTTTGGAGAAGAGAGAAATAAAATTCATGAACTTCAGTTAATGCCAAGTTACCTGAAAAGAAACACATTAATGATTTTTTTTTTATTAACTCATGGCCTCAGTATTATAGTTATTATAGTTATTAATTTGTCTTCTGTCTATATTTACACATTGTAGAGAGCAGATCTAAAGCATCAGTACTGTGGCCAAAGGAAAAATAAACTTCTCTTTGTAGATATTTTGCATATGATCAGTGAGAGTAATAAAAAGCAATTAAATAAAACAGGACGGTCTTGGTCAACTGTACTCGCTTGTGTTGTGACATTTAAACATTACATTCGAAAGTCTTTGGCACAGAGAAAAGTTTAATATTGTGGCCAGTGTTGGATAAGATTGATGTTAAATAATACAGACATTAACTAGCTACATGTAGTGCACTTAATACATTCAACATTCCATTATATTCTATGCATATTAACAACAATATTATTATTTGTTTTAAAATGAAGGTTTAAGCTAGACCTCAAATATCTTGTATTTTACATCTTCCAAAATAAAGGATATGTAGAAAAATAAAACATTCAGAAAAGCGTACGATATCTGGTCGCAATTTTTTATTACTGGGGTTTTTATCACACATCTCCTTTATTGTTCACTTCCTGAGATTGATTAACAGTAAATTGTTTAACAGTTGTTATATATTCTATTTATTTATTTTTTACTGGTAAGGAAGGCTTCTGAGCTGTGTGTACTATCTACTTGCCACTGGATCTAGTCTTATGCCTTTAGTATTGTTGTGATTTCGAAGTGTCTGTTGGTCGATGCTAATTAGTTCTCTCAGGTGTCTGATCAAGGGCAGTTTCAGTCTCCCTTAAGGTGTGAATTGTGGGCAGGGCTTACGAAGATATATGGAAGGCTGTTCGAAGCAAATTTCTTTAGAAGTGTAAAGTTTAGTTAGATAGTATTTGTAACCTGTTCCCTCTCAGCCGTACGTAAACTCACTGACCTCACTCCTGCTGTCATGTGTCTCAAACCTATCCTCCCTCTCACAGACCCACAAACCAGAGCCCCAAATACCAGTAACCTCATCTACCCTTCACTGTTGTCTTAGTGGCAAACAGTGGTGGTAGGTGGGCTCTGGAACTGCCAGTCTGCCGTACATAAAGCTGACATCATCTCAGCTTTAGCCAAAACTCCCCCCACTTTCCACTCCATAGAACTTCGCTGCACAGGCTGCTCTGTCATCTGCCTGTGCTTTCTCTCCCACTCCATGTGAAACTGGCAGGGGTGGTGGTACAAGTTTGCAGGTTTGTTTTTGAGGTGCTTTACACCTCTTTCCCTGTCTCAGCATTCAAATTCCATGTAGTTACAGTTACCTCTCCAATCAAACTTTCCAATGCATCCCCATATCAGGATCTTGTGATCTCCCTGGACAACTTTCATATCTCGTATTCGGTCACTTGCATGCCCTTGGAGAATCAACTGTCCTTTTCCTCTCACACTGCTAAACTGACACGCTCATGCTGGTTAGACCTTTACAACATTAAAAAGATTTGTCCATTTCTATCCACACAGGCCACTCAGGTGCTGGTTCAGTCTCTTGTCATTTAGAGACTGGACTACTGCACCTCTCTCCTGGCAGGTCTGCTTCTGAGCATCATTCGAACTCTGCAACTGATCCAAAATGCAGCTTTGTGACTTGTTTTTGACCTTCCCAAGTTCTCCCAGCGCACGGTGGCTTAGTGGTTAGCACGTTCTCCTCACACCCCCAGGGTCCGGGGTTCGGTTCCCGCCGGGGCCCTGTGTGTGTGGAGTTTGCATGTTCTCCCCGTGCTGCGGGGGTTTCCTCTGGGTGCTCCGGTTTCCTCCCCCAGTCCAAATGCATGGTAGGCTGATTGGCATGTCCAAAGTGTCTGTAGTGTATTAACGGGTGTGTGAGTGTGTATGTGATTGTGCCCTGCGATGGATTGTCGCCTTGTGCCCGATGCTCCCTGGGATAGACTCCAGGTTCCCCCGCGACGGTGAAGAAGGAGTAAGCGGTAGAATGGATGGATAAATTCTCCCACACCACCCCATTGCTACATTCCCTCCACTGGCTTCCTGTAGCTGTCACTGATGCCTGCCTACAAGCATCTGCCCCATGTTCCCTCCAATCCTCTAGCACCGCTCAACTGGTTCCACCATCTCTCAGGATACAAGGAAGTCCTGCATCAAGACTCTTCTCTGTACTGGCACCTAGGTAGTGGAATGATCTTCCTCTAACCTTCCTCCTCATGGAGTGTCTGCCAACAGGTATTTTAGACTGATAGTACTCTAATGAACCAGTATGAGGATGTATGTTGGAGCCATTCCTGTGGCAAAATTATCATTGGCCACTGAGTGGCAGCAGACTCAAGGAGATAAATTAATCACCTGTGCGTAGTAAGTCAGGTGATTGGGAATGGGAGAGACGCACAGTTTTTTGACCTTGTTGTGGACATTGCTGTAAACATGTTCATGATGGACTATATATTTTAACTCATTTTGGATAAAAGAAAGAAAGAAAATGTACAAGAACAAAAAGGGTTTGGATTTATTGCACACGTTAATTACTTGCTTACTATAATTACCAGTCACCTCTGGCTTTATTAAGAAGTCATTTATTGATGGGGACTTCAAAGCATTTCTGTAAATCCCGCTAGATAAGGCCATCTGAGTTTACAGAATAATAAAGTTAAAAAAAATCCACTTTCTAAATGTGTCAGTATTTCGATAATCTAACGGAGACATTGCTGAGCTGTATATAAAATTACAGTACCTGAGTACCTTTTTTTTCCTAGCTGGAACTTGATGTCAGAACCTTATCAGTTCATGAACTGCGGTCTTGATCTCGCTCTGGATTCTCCTAGTGTAGATAGGGATAACGTACAATTACTCTGCATGTTAGCAAGCTTTGGAAGAAAACAAAATATTTGTATAATATCCTTTAAAGTTTGCGTCTGGTCTAATCATACAGTCCTATCTATTTTTACATTCATAAGTGTAAGTTATGAAATACTTTGGTTTCTGCTGTTAAATGTAATGAAGATATAACCTATACGTTTATACTATAACCTACACTTTTGAACCAGAATTGAAAGTGACTAAAACAGAACTGAAAAACGTACCTTAATGTTTTAGATTCTCCACTGACTCACTGACAGAATGAACACACATTCTTCTGCAATTCCTGAGCTGCAATTTTCACAAATAGTGTTAATCATTTCTTAGGAAACCTCCGTTTTAAGGTTTGTGTATGGTAGTAATGAGTAAATCACTTCCTTGAGCTGTAGTTCAGCAACCAGTGGCCACTGAATATTATTTACATGGTTTGGGTTCAATTTGCAATTAAAACTACATGCAAATAGTTTTTTCAAAAGCCAAAGATGCTGACATTTACGTTTGTGTGCAGTGTTTGGGCAATACAAAATAAGTTAATGTTTAAAGATGCATCAGTAAAATGTACAAGTTGTACCAGGATGTTTACTGGTGACTCTGAAATTTTACTTACAGTTTATTCTCTCTTTTAAAACAACTATTCTGTATCTGCATTATTAGGGCCCTTTTGGATCTGCTCCGTTTCATCGTCTTCTTTTCTAAAATGAATCGCGTTTTAGTGGGCTTAAACATACTCGAAAACTCACGAAACTTTGCAGGCGCGTCAGAACCGGTGAAAATTTACATCTGATAGGGGTTCCAGAATTGAGTGCGGCAAAATGGCTCGATAGCACCACCTACAAAATTTCAACAATGAGCGCCCCGCGCTACGTTTCACCTACATGTACAAAACTCAGTACACATGTAACAATGCGTACTAAAACGTCTCTTGAACCAATGCACTAAACTCAACAGGAAGTCAGCCATTTTTTTTTTTCTCTTAAATTTTTGCTCCGTTTTTTGCCATTTCCAGACCTTGTACTGTAACGAACTCCTCTTAGAGATTTCATCAGATCGACATCATATTCGGTCAGTCTCATCTAAAGACATTGGCAATGCTAAATTGCAAAGCTTTGGAGTTTTTGCTGCACGGCATGTGCGTGGAAGTCTCACAGATTTTGATGTTTCACCATGAAACAGGAAGTTGTTATAACTCATACATACAATGTCCAATCTGCTCCAAACTTCACAAGTTTGTTAAAAGTCCCGGCCTGAAGACATCTACATGCCAAGATTCAGTTATAGTCATAGCGCCACCAACTGACAAGAGGAAGTGACATGTTTTACACTGTGATGCACTCCTTACAATATATTAAAATATTCCAGCAAGTGGTAAATATGTTAGCAACATGCTAGAAACATGTTATACCATACTAGCAACACTTAGCTAAGTGCTAAAGCATGCTATTAAGGCCACGAAACAGGAAGTTGTTATAACTCAAGCGTACAATGCCTAATCTTCTCAAAAGTTCACGTTTGATAAGAGTCCTGGCCTAAATACATCTACATGCCAACAGGAAATTACATGTTTTACATCGTCCTACACTCCTAACAACATACAAGTGCTAAAAAGTGTTTTAAAAAATGGAATGTCATTCCCCTGGCAGAGCAGCCCCAACGTGCACCCGGGTGTGAGGGCCCGTTCATCGCTGTTTGCAGCTTTATTGTTTTTACATTAGATTTTTGTTTTGACTTCAGTTTGCACTTGTTGATCATCTGCACACTTATTTAGCTCAGGATTTAGTCTCTATTATATTTTTGAGGTTGCAGTGACCCTGTATGTGATGCAGAGTTTGTTCTTTTTATCCACATACTCAAGGTTTTAGTTTCTGATTTCTTGGCACTGTAGGAAAAAAAAACAGTTTGAGGATGTTTTATTTTGTTTATTAAAACATTCAACATTATAAAATACAATAATTTAAAATGTATAATAACAAAGTGTACTCCTGATTCAAGATGAAGATGAAGCTATCAAGGCAAGAATGTGGTCTTAATTAAGTTTATATTTTTATAACCGCTGTCAAGTAATATACAAAACTACGCAAATAATAATCATTTTTGACAGGAAATAATTTTGACAGGAATTTTTCCATCCATCCATCTTCTATACCGCTTATCCTTCTTCAGGGTCACGGGGAACTTGGAGCCTATCCCAGGAAGCATCGGGCACAAGGCGGGGTACACCCTGGACAGGGTGCCAATCCATGGATGGGTGGATGGAATTTTTCCACACACCTTTAAACAGCTATTGTTAGGTCTCTGCTGAAGAGAAACAATCTTGATTCTTCCGTGCTCTGTAACTACAGACCTATCTATAATCTTCCATTTCTTGGCAAAATAATTGAAAAAGTTGTGTCCATACAGCTCAATATCTATCTCAACATCAATAATCTTAATGAGATATTTCAGTCTGGCCTTTGGTCCAACTGTAGCACAGAAACTGATCTTCTTAAAGTTTTAAATGATCTGCAACAAAATAAGGACTCATGTAATCTGTCAATTCTAGGTTTTTTTTTAGATCTCCGCCTTTGACACAGTCAACCATGAAATCCTTTTAGACCGACTGCAAAACTGGGTTGGCTCATCAGGACTAGTCCTAGATTGGTTTAGATCCTACTTAAGTGTCAGGGAATATTAAGTTGGACTGTGTACACACACCTCCAGATGTCATTCGATATCTTGTGGTGTTCCCCAAGGCTCAATTTTGGGTCCTTTGTTATTTAACTTATATATGCTGCCATTAGCTGGTGTAATTGATCGATATAACATTAATCAATATAACAACATGACTACAAGTCGACTAGCGCCCCTGTAAACTGCATAAACTTGTGGATGTTACAGAACTTTCTGCAGCTAAATAAAGACAGAGGTACTTATTACATTCACATTTACATTTATTCACTTAACGGACGCTTTTATCCAAAGCGACTTACAAATGAGAAAGATACAAGCAAAGCGATATCAAGCAGAGAACAATACAAGAAGTGCTACCATACGAGATCCATTAATTGAATTCCAGAAGAAGCAAAGTGCAGAGTAGAGGTGTAAGTGCATTTATTTATTTATTTATTTATTTATTTATTTATTTATTTTTTATTATGAGTTGGTTAGGTGTTGACGGAAGAGGTGGGTCTTTAGCTGTTTTTTTGAAGATGGTGAGAGATTCTGCGGTCCGGATTGAGATTGGAAGTTCATTCCACCACTGAGGAACAGTTAGTGTGAAGGTTCTGGAAAGGGACCTTGCGCCACGCTGAGTTGGAACTGCTAAACGTCGGTCGCTAATCGATCGCAGATTGCGAAAGGGAACATAGGCCTTCAGGAGAGAGTTGAGGTAGGAGGGTGCTGTTCCTGACAAGGTCTTGTAGGTGAGCATCAAGGCCTTGAACTTGATGCGGGCAGCTACAGGAAGCCAGTGGAGGGAGATGAGGAGGGGTGTGACATGGGTTCTCTTGGACTGGTTGAAGATGAGGCGCGCTGCAGCATTCTGAATCATCTCAAGGGGTTTGATGGAGCTGGCTGGGAGGCCACTTATTATCGGAAATGATGCACAGAGAACGTTAATTATGCCATAATTGACTAATGACTAATGACTGTGTTAAGAATTTAGGGATCGTGTTTGACAGTGATCTCGGTTTAAAAAAAACAACAACAACATATTAGCAATGTTTGTAAAACAGCTTATTATCACCTTCGTAACATCTCTAAGTAGGTGATGTTGTCTCCCCCACAGACCCGATTACTGCTACAGTGTTTTAGTGCATTACCAAAGATCTCCATTACACACTTACAAAGAATTCAGGATGCAGCTGCACGGATGCAGATACGAACTAGACCGAAGAATGAGCTCACTCCGGCACTTACATGATTTCACTGACTACTTGTGATTTTAAAATGCCGTTAATGATTTTTAAATGTCTTCATTGTAGTGCTCCTACATACCTTTGTAATATGATCACTAAAAATACTCCTGCTAGATCACTTAGGTCATCTAACTGCAACCTGCACCAACCTGCACTGCAACAGGTTTTACCCAGAATGCAGCTGAAACTCGGGGAGTCGGTCTTTGGGAGTCGGGTCTAAACTGTGGACCTCTCTCCCTGGCCACTTACATGCAGTTCATTCAATTACCACTTTACAAAGTCTCTCAAAGCGCATTTATTCTCTGGAGCTTTTCCTCAAGCCAGTTAATTTTCCATACTTGACTTTATTTGTATTCTTTTACTTATTCTATTTTATTTCCTTAGTTTTTTATTTATTTTTGCTTATTGTCTTTTATTGCTTATTTTTTATTTATTCTTACTACTGATTTTATTTTCTTGTATCTATTGTGTATGTCTTCTGTAAAGCACTTTGTAAGCATTGTTTTGAAAGGTGCTATATAAATAAAGCTTTACTTGTTCGGGTCACAGTTCTAGCCTGAAGTTGCATAAGAGAAAGACTGTAGTGCATGTAGGTAAATTTAAATTTAAAAGTTGACTTGACTGTGCTCACCAAAACAACGGTGCTGTTGTTTTATTATTTAACTACAATTACTATATTCAAAAGTAAATGGTCAAATAACTATTAAAAGAACTCATAATTCATCATAATTGCGTAAAATAAATATCTGTAAATAAATAAATTTCTACGGACACAATGCTGTAAAATAGATATGTAAAATAAAAATCTAAAACCTGAGTCCTTTTTATACACATATATTTATGTGATCTCTCTCTCTCTTTCTGAATATTATTGAATAAGCAGTTAGCGATTTAAAAGGCTGCAGTTTAGCCTTGTATAGCATGCCAAGGGACACACCAGTAATAAAAACATGCACCTTTAGCCTGTGTTCTCTGTTGATTATGACAGTGTCTAGTACTTTTATACAGTACCGTATGTGTCCGAGAAGGAAGCACAGGAAAGCTATATGACTATGTTTCATCATTAGCAATGAATATAACTCATAAAACATTCTGTGGTTTGTTTGTTGAAGACTGTTTTAAGCGGTCCTGCTTACAAAAGTCATCAACAAACAAACCACAGACTTGAGTGAAGAGAAACTGAGATAAGGGTTTTTTTCTCTCCACTGTCACCTGTTACTGTTCATTACAGACCTAAATCTACATCCAGGTTTTCTGTACAAGCTCTTTTGTGACAATGTGTACTGTCAAATGCACTATACAAATATTATTAATTGAAAAATACTAACAGTTATTGTTTAGTCTTAAAGAAGAGCTTGTAGTAAGATTAACTCGAGGTGAACTGCTTCTCTACACTGAAGAGTAGGAACAAATAATTATTCATTCAAGGCTAATAATAGCTTTTACTTTATAAAGATAGCATCTTTGTCACACTTAAATACATGTTCCAGATAAGTGAGACAATTCAGGCTGACACATTGCTCCGACATTTAAGCTATAAAAGAATTACTTACTTGAGTACTTAAAGCAATTAACAATCATTTTTCTGTGTAATTTGTTTAGCTCAAAGGCTAGGCATGAACACGATCACTCAGAAAGCCCTTTTGTGACATGATTGTGTACTATGACATGGCAAGCACGTCAGGCATGATGGTTATAAGCCAGGCAGCCGCAGTAGTAGTAGATTTTTTGAAGGCCAGGTCACTCACCATTATACTTTAGCAAAATTATCACAGATAGACACGGTATAGAAGAGGAGGAAAGAAGAATGTCTTTATTCGTTACATATACATTACAGCACAGTGAGATTCTTTTCTTTGCATGTCACAGCTTGCGGTAGAGAGGGTTAAGGGCCTTGCTCAAGTGCCCAATAGTGGTAGCTTGGCAGTGCTGGGGCTTGAACCCCCAACCTTCTGATCAGTATTCTAAATCCTTAACCTAATTTTTGATTACACACACTCCTTTGACTCCCACTTTGGGGCAGCTGTGGTTCAGGTGGTAGGGCAGGTTGACCACTAATCGTAGGGTTGGTGGTTCGAGTCCCGGCCCACATGCCTCTGTGTGCCGAAGTGTCCTTGGGCAAGATACTAAACCCCAAGCAGCTCCCAATGGCAGGCTAGCGCATTACATCATGTGTGCGTGCGTGTGTGTGTGTGTGTGAATGAATGAGAAACGGTGTAAAGCTCTTTGTAGAACCGCTAAGGTTAAAAGGTGCTGACCATTTGCAGACCAAACGCTTTTTTATGATCGGTGTTTTGTTCAGTTTAAAAGATGCTGTGATCATGATTCATGCTTTCACAAGGACATGGTTAGAATTCTCTTGTTTAGAATTTTTAGTAAAACCCTAAATAGACACCACCATGTTCAAGGTTCAGCTGCACGAGTCCTTACTCATGCCAAACATGTAGCACGTATTACAACAGTCACACTGGTTCCCGTTTCACAGAGTCAAATCCCTCTCACTTACAAAGCTTTACTTTAGGAAGGACATTCCGCCTCTAGTTTGAGACAAATCTTAAAATGAAAATACATTTTCTCCCGAATCTTTCATATTTCTTTATTCTAGTTTCACATTGTGTCAGTTGCAAAAAGAGTGTTAGAAGATGCAATATAAATGAAATTTTCTACAACTGATAACAGGACCTCCACAGCCTGGTTATTAGTCACCCAACTCTTTATATGCATGAAATATAATATTCAATAATGCATTCATTGACAAAGCAAATAAATGAGTGATTCTTATGACCTAGGAATTTATCCTTAATTGGAATAATGTAGCAGGTAGAGGCATGGTTTAGTATTAAAATGGTTTCTAATGTAACAGTCTACATATGCTTGTAAAATAAAATGCTAGCTAGCC
This sequence comes from Ictalurus furcatus, assembly GCF_023375685.1. Classification (NCBI taxonomy): domain Eukaryota; kingdom Metazoa; phylum Chordata; class Actinopteri; order Siluriformes; family Ictaluridae; genus Ictalurus; species Ictalurus furcatus. Next base: position 30,986,016 of record NC_071268.1, read on the forward strand.
CCAGTACCATTTACTGAGACTTGTAACCACTCTGTAGCCCTTCTGTTTCCTTACATGATCACAAATATGACAAGCGTGTTCTAGACCAAAAATTAAACCTTCAACGTTAAAGTGTTGTCTCCAGGTGAAGTACTGTTCATAAGCTTCCTGGTTCTGGTCCAGAAGTGTGAGATGTTCTGCCAGTTCTTGAGGGGATTTGAAATCGTCCACGTGAATGAATGACTCTGCTGGAATGAATTCCTCATAGTTCTCCCTGGGTGGACCGAGAACCACAGGAACCGTGCCGAATTTCATGGGGTTAAACAGCTTTTCTGTGAAGTAGTCTTTATGATCGGAGTTCTCGAACGCTAAGTAGAATTTACAGCTAGACATGGTAGCTACATAATCGTCATCACTAAAATACCTGTTGAAGTGTCTACCGTAAGCCCATATGTTGATATGTTTGCTCAATTCATTAAAATATTTAACTCTCCTAAAGTTGGGGTTCCAGTTACTGACAATCCAGCAGACTAATTTGTCCTTTGGTGGTATTTCAAAGGGTTTGTCCTGCTCAGATGCTTCTCTGATTCTTCCATAAGGCACCCAGACATCTGAATCTCTCTGATAATTTGCAGTCAGATTGAATAAACCATCTAGCCCAGCCCATCTTTGGGAATTATCAGGAGACTCCATGTTCATCCACACCCACCTCTGATGATGTGGTCGTGGCATGTTTAGCAGATTTGGTAAATCATCACCAATGTCTTTGTGATGAAACATAACACCATGGGCTTTGTGATATTGGCTTCTGTCATCTGTAAAGTGACAACCTTTAATACCAAACTGTGGACTACAGGATTCTGCTTTAAATATAAAACCAAAAGGCCATGACCAGATTAATATGACCGTGTCACGGTCATTATTTTCCTTATTTTCGTCTGTGACATCTGTTTTGGTGATTGCTGGCAGTTGCTTTACCAAGCTATAGTTAAGAGTGCTGCTGTTCGTTACATTTTTGATAAATATCTCTTGGAAAACATTGAGGCATTTATCTGAGCAGACTTCATGTGTGGAGACTGGAACATCAGAGCATCGTGACAGGTATAAAGTCTGCTTGTAGTAAGTGTAGAATACTCCTCCAAAACAAAAAAGCAGAAAGAGTGGCAGCAGGAGATGCTGAAAAGGTCCGATTGAAGGTTTAGCTGCCATCTTTTACCTTTTGAAGAAGAGAGGAACAAAACATACGAAGTTCTGTTAATTCTAGAAGAATAAGGGGCAGCAGGAGATGTTGAAAATGTCCTATTGATGGTTTTGATGTCATCCTCTACCCTCCAGAGAAGAGAGAAATAAAGCAATGGTTTGTCAATGCCACTCAACATGAAGAATCCACTCATTAAAGATCATTCAGCAAATGCATTAGAAGACAGGAAGGTACATGCTTGTCAGGAAGTGCAGTGCAAAACTCAGTGATTTGACCACAAGATGCACTCACAATAAATCTGAAGTTAAAGTTCAGGTTATTAAGGCTGCAGCACATAAAAGGCTGATGTGAAATGGTGCACATGGTTAACTGTAGTTTGACGATAACGTGGTATTAAATAAAGGTCTTGTTAAATAAACACTCATGCTAGGCCGAGTACACTGTGTGGAAGCATTACGATACTGTAGCTGATATACCACTCACTTTTTGACAAATTTAAAGGGTCACAAAAGTGCTGTTTAACGAGTAGAATTTGTTAGACGTGAGGAAACTGAGGTAGCGTGTAGCAGTGAAAAACATAAACAAAACAATAACGCAACAGCAAATCAGACACGCGTGACAAAAGCAGCCCAGAGGACGATCCGTATTGAAACACAAAATGTTATTTTGATATACAGTATCTCGTAAATAAATAAAACATATCTATAAGAATGAATAAAAAAACCTATGTTGACAGTTTAAAGCCCTGTAGTTTTGAGGATAAACAGCACACTTGGCAACACACATGGTACTGATTTACAGTTGATTTTAGGAGGCGGACAAAATCCCACACGAGACTAACTGCTGCTAATCATCCAAAATTATTATTAATTCAAATCACTTAAAACCACACTTTCCGTCTCTCCTCCCTTTTTACACCAAAGTCCTACTGTTTGCACAATCCTCCTTCAAGTGCTTATGTATGAGTAAGAGAAGCACACTCTACATGTCTTCACATGAATGGTGAATAAATGACACTGTGTGCTTTTTTTACATGTGGAAAGTGGTGTAATTCCACCTGAAAACAAACACAAACAGTTGCATACACCTGATCCGTACAGGGATATCAAACGCACTGCAGCGACGTATCCTTTGTTTTTTAAATATAGTTAAACATTAAACTAATGTTTGACCAGGACGTAAGGCATTTTTTGTTCACAGAGTTTATTTATTCTAGTTATATGATATGAAATGTCTAATGCCAAAATGTCCCCAGTGCAAACTGTGGGGTGGTACTCTCAAGCAAGTGTACACCATTTATACATACCAGCTACGAGGACCCTGTGGTCCGGACCTTTGTGGTGTGGTACGTTTTTACCCGTCATGTAGTCTGTCTCTTCAAAATCAATATGGAAATAACAACAACGTGCTGATAATGTAGTGGAATACAGAATACAGCCTGTGATGATTACCCGATGATCGGCTCTCACCTGACCTCAGAGCAGCGTATGCATATATGTATTATATGCAAGAACATATGAAGGGTGATGTTAATGAGGGCAACTGGCAGTTTGGAAAAACCAAACCTCAATTTAATTTATTTGTTTGTTTGCTTGTAACAGTGCTAGACAAATCGGATTGCTAGTTACAGTAACATTAGGCTACAACCTCCTTAGTTGGCAGTAAATAAACGCTTAATGTTAGTTCAATTATACATTGTTGTACTGTATGATGTCACTTATTAATAATATAACACAAGCATGATAAACTTCATTATTAACTGTTGTATTGACGGCATGTTATCATGTAACACAAGTCAGAAATAAATGCATAAATTAGTCTGTCTTGACAAAATAACGCAATAAAATTAAACAGGCTGGGTACGGCCCTGTCTAGACAGGTGCTTTTAGTGTATCTTTAGAGCTCAGTGTGAAGAGTTAAGTCAAGAGTAAAGTGATTTTACTGCACTCACGTATTTGTCTCCAAACTACAAATACACATTTTGTAATTGTCTATGTACTTTGGCACCACATGAGCATGTTTCTTTCATTCATGGGATGTTTTTATTATTTATTTTCTTTGTTTAATGTGTCAGTTTTGTGAGACTGTATTCTCAGTAATCCATAATTAGCGAGTTTGTTTGTGCTTCTCATACACATGCATTTGAAGAATGACTGCACCCAAAAAAACAAATAAACAAAAAACACCACACCCCTCACTGCAGAACAAAAAATCAACAGGGTGGGGGCTCACCGGATCCAGCTCCTCCAACCTGGGTGGACTCCATGTTTGTTTTGGTTGGAGATGTCAGTCTGGATAAGTGTGTTTAATCCAGATTTAAGTCTGGATAAGTGTGTTTAATCCAGATTTAAGTCTGGATAAGTGTGTTTAATCCAGATTTAAGTCTGGATAAGTGTGTTTAATCCAGATTTAAGTCTGGATAAGTGTGTTTAATCCAGATTTCAGTCTGGATAAGTGTGTTTAATCCAGATGTCAGTCTGGATAAGTGTGTTTAATCCAGATGTCAGTCTGGATAAGTGTGTTTAATGTGTTGTTTTATGTCGTACAGTGGTGTGTGGGTTAGGGTTAATGTTATAGAAATTCCTCTCCACTGCCTGAACTTTCGGTTCTGCATTATGTGATTTTGTGTGCCTCCACAAACCCAGATGTAAATCAGCACCATACACTGCCCTAAGATTTATAGGCAGACGATTACTGACAAATTGCCCTACCTATGGAGACGTCCTATATTTTAATGCTGGAAGTATTTACTGATAAAATCAGAGTAAGCAACATAGCAGAGAATACTTGTGGTATAGTTTTAGGACAGCTTGATAAGGACAGACACGTCATCAGAACATTAGCAGAACTGGGCCATTTTTGAACTGATGATTCAGGTTTGTTTAGTATTATTTATTAATTCATCATTAAGCTCATTGTTCATTATGATACTTGTAAAATAACTGTGTTTCAATACGTCTTCTCCACTAGAGACTTTTTTTTTTTTTTGTAGATCTCAAATTACTCTCTTGACCTTTTCCACTGCATTTGGTATGATGAGCTACAGCTGTACGAAATGTAACATTATATTCAGACTGAGCGCTTTTTTATTGCACGAATCCGACCTTTAGATTTTGATCATACACAGGGACATACAGTAATTCCTCTTTACATTTAATGCATTAAATGCATTTAAGACTAATTTAAGACCAACTAAGATTAATTACAATCAAAATGCACTTGTCATAAGTTACTCTAAAAGAATACATTTAGTACACTCGCTGTCCACTTTATTAGGAACACCTGCACATTCATGTAGTTATCCAATCAGCCAATCACGTGGCAGCAGCTCAATGCATAAAATCATGCAGATGCAGGTCAAGAGCTTCAGTTAATGATTAAATCAAACATCAACATTAAGAAAAAGTGTGATCTCTAAAGTGTGACTTTAACTGTGGCACAGTTGTCGGTGCCAGATGGGTTGGTTTGAGTATTTCAGAAAATGCTGACCTAATGGGATTTACACACACAACAGTCGCTAAGGTTCACACAGAATGGTGGCATTGTTATATATATATATATATATATATATATATATATATATATGACAGATCAGAGGAGAATGAACAGACTGGTCTGAGCCGACAGGAAGTCTATAGAAAATCAAGTAATCCTTCTTTATAACTGTGGTGAGCAGAAAAGCATCTCGGAATGCACATCACACTTTGAGGTGGATGGGCTTTAACAGAAGGAGACCTCAGGGTCCACTGCTGTCAGCCAAGAACAGGAATCTGAGGCTATCATGGGCACAGACTGACCCAAACTGGACAGCTGAAGACTTACGGAGCCCCTAAAGGGACATGGTGGTGGAAAAAAAATTGGGATGAGAGAAATTTATTTATTTTTTTCTAAGCTTTTGCATCCCCCGAGAAACTTTTGCATTCCCTCGCAAAACCTGATATGAGTTCGGTCAAGCACTTCCTGTTTATTTTCCCAGTGGTAGTGCTTCAGACAGCTCCGTAGGTTCACAATGGAGCAGTTCATACAGTTTTGGACTCAAATATAAAGAAATACAGTCTGTGCTTAGTTCTTGGCATGGTTATGACATAAGTGAAAGACACCTGTAAAGGATATTACGCGAAAGAGGATTGTCTCGACGAAAAAATTACTCGAGTGATGCTGTGAAGATACGAGAGCGAACCACCACGCAGAAGTGTCTCGTGAGAACACAGGAACATGAGAGAGCACAACAGGAAGGCTATCTTTGCGAGGGAATGCAAAAGTTTCTCGGGGGAATGCAAAAGGTTGGAATTTTTTTTTTCTCCCTTCCCAAATTTTTTCCACCACCATGTCCCTTTAGGGGCTCCGTAGAAGACTGGAAAAAGTCCATGTGTTTTATTTTTCGAACCTTCACCAGCTCTGCATGATTTTATTTATTTATTTATTTATTTATGTATTTATTTTTGCATCGTGCTGCTGCCACATGATTGGCTGATTTGATAACCGCATGGAAGGACATGTGTAAATGGACTGCGTGTAAGGACAAAGTGTTAAAACTAGAAATATGTTTTTCATATTAATTATACGTTTTAAAAGTAGAATTAATTCCACTTTTCTTTTACAATACTAATATACTAATACGAATAATGAAGAACACGTCAAAAACACACAGACACGGGAAATGTTATGCATATAAACGTCGACATAACGCCATAAATGACTTTTATATCCCGCGTTATTATGAGATAGAATTACTTTTCAAATGTCTTTAAGCTGTAAGTGATTAAAATCCAGCAGGTGAATGAAACAGGTTCATTATCTCTGTACCTCGGGAACTAAAGTGAGGCGAATATATAATAGTGAATTATATATTCACTATAAAATAACAACTTTAACTCTGTGCAAAATATAAACTTAATACTTACTTAGTTTTGCGAACTAAAAGAATAATAAAATCCAGTCAGTCTGCTACAGACCACTTTCTTATTCCACTGGAAGTCATCACCTGATCATTACCTGCCGTCACCAACCCCCAGGTCTCCTCAATAACATCTACAATTTACCTAGATCGAATTAAAACTCGAGTAATAATAAAGATTTGAGGAAACCTTCCTATAATTAGGTTCTTCCGGTGACGCCGGGAGCCGTGTGCGCTCGTCTACAACTGCGCATGCGCGGGAGCAAAACGAACGCAATGACTGAAGCGTTAGAAAAAATAAACACGAGATAAAAACGTCATGTAGTTTTAAATACCAGAAATATGTTCCTTGAAACATACAGTAGAAATAATCAGATATTAATAATAATAATAATAATAATAATAATAATAATAATAATTATTATTATTATTATTATTATTATTATCATAGATTACATTAACATCACTATTGCTGGTCAGACAGATGTTTAAGATGTTTAAATAGAGAAGATATCTGCCTTTACTCATGGTTAAATAATACAATATTTTTTTTTAAATCTGGAATTTTAGAAAAGCAAACTTTAAAGAAAAAAAAAGATTGTCTCAGCTACATTCTTCAGTCTTCATGAAGCAAGTACAATGGAAATGACTTGTAACCTTGACACCTAAAATTGAAAAAAAAATATCTAAACTAATTTATTTTTTATTTTATTTTATTTTTTTTACATTGAATTTAATTGCAGCTAATATTAATTCCTCCTACTGGGGGTGTAATAGACAAGCCGTGGTGTTGTATTGTACTTGGCTGTTACAGAAGACATTATGATACCGTTATTTTCATTGTCGTGAGATATAGTTTTGGAGCACGTCAGTGGATATAAAAAAAGTATGTAAATAAAAATGTGCACAGATGCAGGTAGAAATAACAAAAGTGTAAGGCGCTAAAATGGAAATAGATAGTTGCTGCTACCTACGTCTGTATGGTACTGTTTTAAGCAAACACGCTCAGACGTGTTCAGGTAGGCTGCTAACTACTGGCGCTCGACTCGACCGCTCGCGCTTTAGGGGCTTTCCACTGTGGATAGTACCACCTAAAGCCGAGCTGATATTAAATGTGAGTCACGCACTGAGGGAGTAGGAATTCTCCTTACCAAGTGGTTCTGTATTGTGTCTGAATAAATGTGTCATTTAATTCATACTTTACGTACAGTAATATTCTATTAATTGAAAATTATGTATCATTTCATCTCATTACAGATAAAATTACAACAAGGTTTCTGTCTTAGATTCTTACCTGTCACTTGTTACCGATTTCCAAACAGGCGTTTATCGAAGTCACTCTGTCGCAGCTAAAGCTAACGTAGTCATATAGAGCACTATGTAGGTTCTAGAACGTCGTTATTTTACATCCTTAATAGTGTCCATGTTCAGTGAACAGGAAAGGCGTTTACAATATGGCCTGAGCATGTATTTGAATAGGACTTCGATAATACAACATTATTCCTGCGTGAAGGCGAGTGGAAGATGGCACCCATGTTGAGGCGACACTAAACTACTGTGGAAAAGCAAGCTCAGAAAAGTCAAGCGAGCCGAGTCGAGCCGTACCCTACAGAGAAAAGTGGCTTATGACTACTGAAGTTGAGCCTAGTAGGCCTGAACACCTCCCTCTGAGAGACCCCAGCACATCCAACTACGCTCCACTGTCGGTACACTGCTGTTTGTGCTGCTAACTCACAACTGCGCTGCATATTACAGCTCAAACCACATCATCAAGTTTGTAGTTGGCATTAAAGTACTAGGCCACATCACTAACAGTGAAAAATCAACAACAAAGATAAGCCACAGAGGAAGGAAGTGGGTCAGCTTGCAAGCTGGTGCAGAGACAGCAATCTTCCAGTGTCGATAAAATGAAATATTATTGTTGACAACAGAAGGATCCACTACACATGACTGGCACAGCTTTTCAAGAAAGATGTTGGAGTGAACATCTTGTATCATCTGTACCATCATCTGACAACACCTGAATTCAAATAAATAATAATAAAACAGCCCGAAGTACTCTATTGCTCAACATTTACACATGGTATTGATCCCTCAAGCATCAAAAAGCACATCCATCCATCCAGCTAGATTTTACAGCAGACCCATGGCATAGCGGCCACCTATGATCCGAACCCACCACCGTACAACGCACATAGACTCGCCTTACACAAACACTGTTTAACTTCAACACTTATCTTCATCTGAAAATGATTCAGAAACATGTCAGTGCTGATCTCGTGTGATTCAGTCACCGACTCCAGATCCCAAAATGTATCATAGAGACATACAAATATGTTGGAAAAAAGAAAACTTGATAGACAAGAGAGAACTGAGACATAGGAAATCCTTTGTCCTTGTTAATTCATATTTTAGATTAATATATATATATATATATATATATATATATATATATATATATATATATATATATATATATATATATATATTAGAAATGTTATGACTAAGGCCTGATAGTGCAAACAAAAGAACTGTTTCTTTTTCATAGAAACATCATGTTGTACTTTCAGAGAATTAAATTTGATGCCTCTGTTCTAAAGGGTATTACAAATACCTGGAAATGCGGAATAACTTCTGAGATATTTACTAGATATATCTGGGCTAGAAAATGTGTTTTTCATCAGACTGCTATCTCATTCCGTGGTTATGACCATGGCCGAGAGGGAGAAGATGGCGGTCAAGAGAGCTTTTGTGATAGTAGAGTAGCCTGAATCCAAAAATGGTGAAGAAATTCAACACTATCCTGAGATCATGGATGACAAAATATCAGATAACTACAATGACATTTAAGCACCCTAAAGCTAACATTTACTTCATGTCTACTTCTTGTTTGCTGCTTTGACCCATTTCAGGGTTTTATGTTTTCTCTTTGTGCCTGTAATATTGTCTGGTTTTGATCATTATGCATCTATTACTATTGCTCTGCATTTTGTTTGTTTGATCTGCAACTAGATCCCACTGCACCTGCCTTAACTTCCATTTAAATAGCAGTGTGTGTGGTTCAGCTGAACTGGCACAGCGTTTTTCTACCAGATAAAAGACAGAATGGAATGAACGATGTGGAAGTGAATATAGTAGTTAGAAAAGGGAATTACTTGCTTTAAAAATAGAACTTGATCCAAGATCACGCTTGTTCGCAAGTCTCAAATCTGCATTAAAATTACAAAAAGACCCAAATGTAAACATGTGTACTTTATAAGTCGACATCATGAAATAAAATAAATAAATAAAAAAAACAAATGTATAATTAAGTGTTTAAAAAAAGTATTTTCTGCTTAAATTCATGTTATGTATGTAGTTTAGTGTTTTACAGAAATCTTGATATCTTTGTTGTGTCTTGGTATTGTGTAACAAACATAATATTTAGCACATGTTCTGAGTCTTGTGTACTAAAGTACACCCTATATACTCAAATACTTGAGTATTATACTACTCTGTCATGTTAAAACTGAAACTGAATACTTGTACTCTTACATAATTACATATATCTGTACAACGGAACAAAGCAGCATTACACAAATCCCTAGATAGGGATTATAACTTACGTTCTTCCCTTTTCGTCAAGTTTGTTGTGTAGTTATATGAACCGGTCGGCCGGTTTTCCCCATGAGTCTGAGTGTAGCAGTTAATGAAAGCATTCAGTTATTTCACTTAAAATTAAACCTGCTTATAAATATAAAAGAATTATAAGCTCACCTAAATTTAAATTGTCTAATGGTGTAGCTTATCCACTGAAGCTCCTGCTGAGAAAAGTGAGAACACACCTTTGCTCTGGCAAATTCAATTCTTTAAAAGGTGCCCGATCCTATTTGATAACTCGCATGCTCATGTGTGCTGCATGTTAAGCCATTAGGAGAAAGGTTCCTCCCATGATTTTACACAGGAAGCCTGGGTTCCTGATGGGTGGACAATGCTTACAGAGATTTTCATCTATTCCCAAAATAGAATTTCCATGTTTAGTGAAGGCAAAAAACCCTGCATTTTAAATAAAAGGCATAAATAGCCTGAGAGAAACCCTAAACCAGCTCAGTGACCGTCAGCGTGCTTTCGGACCACATGTTCTTCCTTTTACAGACTGTACAAAGTATGTAAATTTACCTTCAGGTATAACTAACGAGTTTTGTCTGAAGAGAAAATGTGGGGTTTTTTCTCACTGTGTCTTCATCTGTACTTTCACTCAGTTGAAATCTCAATCAAGTTCAAGTGTCAAGTGACTTTTAATGTCATTTCTACCATATACACCTGGTACAATACACAGTGGAACAAAACAACGTTCTTCCAGGACCAAAGCTTAATTTGAGCCAGAACAGGATCTTGCACGTCTAAAATGTACCACACTGGTGTTCCAGAACCTTTCTATGTGGACCCACCACCTCTGCAGCTGGATGTTTAAGGCCTCACGCTTCAATATTATTAAAACAAATCATTTTGGGGTTTTTTAGACAAAGCTTTAGAGACAGTGCTGGTTAAAGTAGTAAATGACCTTCTACTGGCCTCTGATCAGGGTTGTGTCTCTCTGCTTGTGTTGCTTGACCTTAGTGCAGCTTTTGATACTACAGATCATACTATTCTCCTTGATAGACTAGAAACTGTTGGCATTAAGGGAACAGTCCTCTCCTGTCTCAGGTCTTATTTAACTGATGGCTATCAGTTCAAAGATGTAAATGGTGAATTCTCTATGTATACTAAGGCTTGGTGTTTGGTGTTTCTGTTTTAAACCAACTGATTTTTTCTTTATAGAAGAAGATACGACCACATCACCCCGATCTTATCCACACTGCATTGGCTCCCAGTGAAATTTCACATTGATTATAAAATACTATTACTGACCTATAAAGCACTGAATGGTCTCGTGCCACAGTACCTGAGCGAACTTTTGGTCTTTTATGATTCGCCATGGCTACTTCGATCAAAAGGTGCAGGTTATTTGTTGGTACCTGCAATAGTGAAGGCTACAGCAGGGGGAAGAGCTTTCTCTTAGGTAAAGGAGCAGATCTAGAGGTTCACAGGTGTAGACTGTTGAGGTGAACTGGGATGTTTGGATGCTGTCACCCCCCACCCCCACCTTTCACACCTTCAACCAGGTGTGTTGATGGTGGAGTGTCTGCTCACCTTATGTCCCAGAGATCCCTCATGTCTGTGTTCCCTTCTGGTTCTCCCTTTTAGTTATGATGTCATAGCTAGTCTTGCCGGAGTCCCTGCTTTCACTCATGCAAACTACATTGTCCTTAACCATTACAGGGCAATAAGCATACCTAATAATCTCTCTCTCTCTCTCTCTCTCTCTCTCTCTCTCTTTCTGTTGAGCAACACATGATACTCCCGAGATGCCAGTGTTCCTGACTACTCCTGTTCTCCGGACCTGCCTGATCCATCCTGATGCTCTACTTCTGGTTGGATCATCAGGTGGAGGTCACATGCTGCTGCTGAGGATGTCCCACATGGTGCAGACTAAAGATCACTGAGATTACTGAGGACGGTTCCACTTAAACACCATAAAGATGCTCTGGACCTCAGTTCATATGAACGGTTATGCTGTGATAGCTTTAGCACTACAATCACCACAAACAGTTCTGCACTCGAGTCTCCATCAGTGAACAGTGGAGAAGTTCAACACAACAGACTTCCTGTAGATACTGTAATGAATTTCCTGCTTACACAACTGCACTATTTGAGCATGTAGTGTAAGCACATTTATAGAAGGGGTGTATTTATTTATAATCGCACTATCCGGTGTCACCCAGATGAGGACGGGTTCCTTCTGAGTCTGGTTCCTCTCAAGGTTTCTTCCTCATATTGTCTCAGGGAGTTTTTTCTCACCACCGTCTCCTCTGGCTGCTCATTAGAGATAAATTCATACAGTTAACATCTATATCCTGAATTTATATATTTTGTAAAGTTGATTTGGGACAATGTCCACTGTTGAAAGCTGCCACTGCTGGGTCCTTGAGCAAGGCCCTTAATACCATAAATGTAATGTACATGTGTAAAAGCACTATACAAATAAAACTGAATTGAAACGTGAACTGAAATCTGAGTTTTGTTTGTACAGAGAAGTATTTGGAAATAAATCCAGTTTAGCTTGACTGTGAAGAAACATGCTTCTTTATGTCCACACTCATCTAGACCAAAAATAGATTCACCAGGACCTAGAACACACAAACCTTTAGAGAAACATATTCAAATGGACCTCAACCACAGACCTGACCCCAAACAACACACTTCTAAACCTAAAACATACTCATCTGGACCAAATCACCATACAGTTCCTGAACCCAGAACTCTCGACTGGATGAAAACACACACACTTAGACAAAAACACACACACCTGGACCCAAAACACCACATCTGGCTACTCTTCAGAATAGTTGTACATTTACATTTATTCATTTAGATGTTTTATCCAAAGCGACTTACAAATGAGGAAATACAAGCAAAATGTATGTATGTTATAATTTACGGTAGCTGATATTGGTATGGGTCAGTGCCCATGGTATGGGGGTGTGTCAGTGCCCATGGTATGGGGGCGTGTCAGTGCCCATGGTATGGGGGCGTGTCAGTGCCCATGGTATGGGGGCATGTCAGTGCCCATGGTATGGGGGCGTGTCAGTGCCCATGGTATGGGGGCGTGTCAGTGCCCATGGTATGGGGGCGTGTCAGTGCCCATGGTATGGGGGCGTGTCAGTGCCCATGGTATGGGGGTGTGTCAGTGCCCATGGCAGGGGTAACTCACACATCTGTGAGGGCATCATTAATGCAGAAAGATATGAACACATTTTGGAGAAACATACGCTTCCATCCAGAGCAGGACAACGCCACACCACATTCTGCCCGGATTACAAGCGCATGGTTGCGTAAGCAGAGGGTGCGGGTGCGAGCATGGCCTGCTGCAGTCCTGACCTGTCTCCCATTGAGAACGTGTGGTGCATTATGAATCACGAAATAAGGCAACGAAGTCCTCATACAGTTGCACAGATGAAGAAATGCATAACGGATGAATGGGGAAAATTCCTCTTGCTAAACTTAACCACAAGTTGTCTTCACTCAGCGTCCAAACACTTAATAAGTGTTATTAAAAGAAAAGGTGGTGTTACACAGCTCTAAACAGTCGACTGTCCCAACTTTTTGGAGTGTGTTGTAGTCATCAGATTTGAAATGAGTGTTTATTTTCAAAAATAAATTAAATTCACAAAGGAAAACATCAAATAATGTGTTAATAACATGTTTTCAGAATAGTACAGCGTGAACTGAACTTTCAGGTTCTGAAATACTCAAACCAGCCCACCAGGCACCAACAACCAAGTCACAGAGATCACAGTTTTTCTTCATTCTGACGTTTAATGTGAACATGACCCTTCACAGTTGTCAGATGTGAACAATTGCCCCTGACCTTGAAATTCATCTGCATGATTTTATGCATTGTGCTGCTGCTCCATGATTGGCTGATTAGATAACTGCATAAATGTGCAGGTGTACAGGTGTTCCTATTAAAGTGGATGGTGAGTGTAAGTCCCACCAGTTTGGTTGCTTTCTGTGCTTTTGGAGGGAAAACGAGTGTAAACAGCAGATAAGTCTTAATATAAACATAGATAGGTAATGTGAGCTTCAACTCTGAGAGAAATACAGTGTGTAGTGGTATGAATGCACATTTCTCAAGTAATTCGTACTCTTTAGAGAAATTTGTAGTTCATTGCTCAAAATAGCAATGTATTACTGTCAGGTCAATACCTGCACATTGGAGATTGTAAGAGATTATATCTTTATAGAGAACTTTGAACTTTTAAGTGGACTGAGCACACAGCCCTGGGGGCACCAGTGTTCAGTATGGTGGTGCCGATCCTGATGGACTGGGGTCTCCCAGTCAGAAAGTCCAGGATCCAGTTGCAGAGGGAGGTGTTTAAACCCAGCAGGCTCAGCTGTGTTATCAGTTTCTGTGGGATGATTGTGTTGAACTGAAGTCTATGAACAGCATCTTTATGTAATTGTCATTTTTTATATAGATGGGTAGACAGAGACAGATGGATGGTAGCAGATATGGCATGTTGAGCGGTTGGGACAGTATGCATACTGAAGTGGGTCCATATTCTGGAGGGAAGACTGACGTCTACTGCTGACAGACGAAGTGCTTGGTCGGTGGGAGTTGGGGTGGTCTTCCTTGCTGGCATGTTGCTCTGTGCTTCGAACCGTGCATAGAAATCTTTCAGGGCATGTGGGAGTGAGGTGTCATCATCACAGACAGGTGGTGTAGCTTTGTAGTCTGCGATGGCCTGAATGCTATGGCCTTAGGACTGCAGTTACCACATACAATTTTGCACTTAAGTCTGATAAAAATCAGTGTGCCTTGTTTCAGAGAAATACTGTAGGTAGACCAGTGTTGATGCTAAACACAGACAGCAGTATGAGCACAGCATGCTACAGGCTACTGAATAGCCTTGTTCACCAAAACGAACCACATGACTACAACCGATTGCATTTAAGTAATCCATTTGATCTGTGCAGAAAGATCAAACTCTACTCTAAAATGTAAAAACAAAAGTGGAGAATTTGAGTCAGTAGCAGTAATGCTGTAACCAGGAACAAAATCTTAGTGAGGTCCATGCTGCGTAAATAGTAAATACATCACAGTGCTCGGTGCGACCACATCAACCGCTAATTATTAATCTCCTTTATGTTTTCATTCCATTCTTCCATTAAACTGCTCTTATGGTTTGGGTTTTCTGAAGTTTGCTTTCATATTTTTTAGAAATGTCACAAATGACTTCATCTTAAAGCAGAACAAAGTATTAGCGGTCCTGCAAGAACATACCGTTTATTTTGTTTACTTATTATCACTCTTCCTTAAGCCCTATTCGGACAGGATTAGTTTCCAGGACTCAGAATTCAGAATTGTCACTACGGACGTCTGTGATATTTATCATCAATTTGCACAGGATAAGCGATTTCTGTAGAAATTGTTGAGATGGGCGTCTTCATCGTTTACATGCTGACGACCCATCACAGCGGCCCCGTGCGCCATACGTAACATGGCACTGCACCTCAGCGTGTGTTTGATAATACAACATGGCACGGGCGAAGCAAGAGA
Source organism: Ictalurus furcatus (assembly GCF_023375685.1). Taxonomy (NCBI): domain Eukaryota; kingdom Metazoa; phylum Chordata; class Actinopteri; order Siluriformes; family Ictaluridae; genus Ictalurus; species Ictalurus furcatus. The sequence continues at coordinate 31,001,235 of NC_071268.1, forward strand.
AAAGCCGCATCTGGACAAGAGCTGAAACTTTATGTTTAGTTTCAGTTTGGAGAGAATTACATTATCAAACACTGTTTGAACAAGTAGTGCAGTATCATTCCATTTGAGAGGAGATTCTTTCAGAAGTTTGCGATAAATGTGCCTCTGTCAAAGTGGCCTTTGGCGACTGGATTAAATGTCGAGAACGAATCGACTACCTAAAAAAAATACAGAGAGTGCACTCGCACGGGATTAGTTTAACCTGGGGATATTTTACAGGTTTTCAGTATGTGGTGTGACCCCCTTGTGCAGTAATAACTGCAGATAAGCGTTTGGGGTAAGTGTTGATCAGTCCTGCACATCGGCTCGGAGGAGTTTTATCCCGTTCCTCAGTACAGAACAGCTTCAGCTCTGGGATGTTGGTGGGTTTCCTCACATGAACTGCTCGCTGCAGGTTCTTCCACAACATTTCTACTGGATTAAGGTCAGGACTTTGACTTGGCCATTCCAAAACATTACCTTTATTCTTCTTTAACCATGTATTGTATTATTTTTTAGTAAATAGTAATATTTACTTAATATTATGATGACAGCAACGTTCCTGTCTATGAAAACATTTTATTGATTTTACTTTAAATGAATATAACATAACTTAAATATAATTTGGTAACATTTACTTAATATCCTCACACATGTTATGTTTAGTGGTAAGTAGATTTTACTTGACAGTGCGGCAGTAAAATTTACTTAAAACATTACCCGTGCAAACTGTTACAAGGATTTTATCAGTTAAATTCTACAAGTATTTTTTTTTTTTTCGGTGCACAATCTACACCGGCTTCCTGTACCTGTGGTATCAAATTCAAGGCCTTGATGCTCACGTACAAGACCTTGTCTGGAACAGCACCATCTACCTCAACACTGTCCTGAAGGCTTACACTCCCTCACACAACCTGCGATCAGTTAACAGTCAACGCTTAGTAGTGCCTACTCACCGTGGCTCAAGGTCCCTTTCCAGAACCTTCAAACTGACCGTCCCTCGGTGGTGGAATGAACTTCCGACCTCAATCCGACCAGCAGAAACGGTCACAATCTTCAAAAAACTGCTAAAGACCCACCTCTTCCGTGAACACTTATCTAACCCCTAACTTTCCCCTCCCCTTTAAATATTTTTAAAAAATTAAATCAAATAAATTAAAAAAAATAAAGCCTAAACATTCTGCACGTACTCTGGCTCTTACACCTCAACTCTGCGCTCTTTCCTTCTCTAGAACTCAGTTATAAATCGTGGACAGTAGCACTACTTGTATTGTTCTCCGCTTGATATATCGCTTTGCTTGTATTTCCTCATTTGTAAGTCACGTTGGATAAAAGGACTTCAGTCTTTCTCATTGTGAGATAATGCTCAGTGTGCTTGTACCTTACCTTACCAAGCCGCACGCTGCGTATCGTTATTCTGGTTTTTGACTCTGTTTTCCATTTTAGTTCCTGTCCTTTGGTTTTGTCCTGTTTGCACACGGGCCGATACAATTGCTGTGTCTTTTACTAGGATGTTTGCGTGTCTAGGACATGCACTTCCGGTTTTAAACTCTTTCTGCTATTCTGCGTTTAATGTCATGAGGATGTGGTTAAAACGAGGAAGCTGTAGTTTTTTTTTTATATGTACTTTTTGTAGCTTTGTTTTATCTGTGATGTTCTGTACTGCAGTTATTTAAAAGCTCTCACAGAAAAAATTATACGTTAATACACTGCTTATTTCCACATTGTGCTAAAGTGAGAAAACAGATGCAGTAAAACCAGCATGTTAATACAGAGTGGAAAATATAATTAATATCAAATATAAAAATCAGTGTGCCTTGTTTCAGAGAAATACTGTAGGTAGACCAGTGTTGATGCTAAACACAGACAGCAGTATGAGCACAGCATGCTACAGGCTACTGAATAGCCTTGTTCACCAAAACGAACCACATGACTACAACCGATTGCATTTAAGTAATCCATTTGATCTGTGCAGAAAGATCAAACTCTACTCTAAAATGTAAAAACAAAAGTGGAGAATTTGAGTCAGTAGCAGTAATGCTGTAACCAGGAACAAAATCTTAGTGAGGTCCATGCTGCGTAAATAGTAAATACATCACAGTGCTCGGTGCGACCACATCAACCGCTAATTATTAATCTCCTTTATGTTTTCATTCCATTCTTCCATTAAACTGCTCTTATGGTTTGGGTTTTCTGAAGTTTGCTTTCATATTTTTTAGAAATGTCACAAATGACTTCATCTTAAAGCAGAACAAAGTATTAGCGGTCCTGCAAGAACATACCGTTTATTTTGTTTACTTATTATCACTCTTCCTTAAGCCCTATTCGGACAGGATTAGTTTCCAGGACTCAGAATTCAGAATTGTCACTACGGACGTCTGTGATATTTATCATCAATTTGCACAGGATAAGCGATTTCTGTAGAAATTGTTGAGATGGGCGTCTTCATCGTTTACATGCTGACGACCCATCACAGCGGCCCCGTGCGCCATACGTAACATGGCACTGCACCTCAGCGTGTGTTTGATAATACAACATGGCACGGGCGAAGCAAGAGAAAAGCCGCATCTGGACAAGAGCTGAAACTTTATGTTTAGTTTCAGTTTGGAGAGAATTACATTATCAAACACTGTTTGAACAAGTAGTGCAGTATCATTCCATTTGAGAGGAGATTCTTTCAGAAGTTTGCGATAAATGTGCCTCTGTCAAAGTGGCCTTTGGCGACTGGATTAAATGTCGAGAACGAATCGACTACCTAAAAAAAATACAGAGAGTGCACTCGCACGGGATTAGTTTAACCTGGGGATATTTTACAGGTTTTCAGTATGTGGTGTGACCCCCTTGTGCAGTAATAACTGCAGATAAGCGTTTGGGGTAAGTGTTGATCAGTCCTGCACATCGGCTCGGAGGAGTTTTATCCCGTTCCTCAGTACAGAACAGCTTCAACTCTGGGATGTTGGTGGGTTTCCTCACATGAACTGCTCGCTTCAGGTTCTTCCACAACATTTCTACTGGATTAAGGTCAGGAGTTTGACCTGGCCGTTCTAAAACATTAACTTTATTCTTCTTTAAGCGTTCTTTGGTAGAACGACGTGTGTGATTAGGATCGTTGTCTTGCTGCATGACCCACTTTCTCTTCAGATTCAGTTCACAGACTCATGTCCTGACATTTTCCTTTAGAGTTCACTGGTATCATTCAGAACTCATTGTTCCTTCAATAATGGCAAGTCGTCCTGGTCCAGATGCAGCCTCATCAACAGTCATCATTAAAATAATCACTTTGCTGAAGAGTTTACCTCACATTACTCCATCTGATGTTGCTGTTTCGGACAATCATGTGATTCTTCTTGATTCCTTTTTCCTCTTCTTGTGGTTACACGTCTCATTAGTCACCTCCGGATGAATGTTCTTTTTGGAGAGTAGTGACTTTCGACTTGCAGTCCTGCCATGCACTCCATTGTTGTTTGGGGTTCCCCGATGGTGGACTCATGAACATTAACATTAGTCAATGTGAGAGAGGCCTTTAGTTGCGTAGAAGTTACCCTGGGTTCCTCTGTAACTTCGTGGCTATTACTCTTTGATAAGTTACAGGCATGGTCTCTCTGTCTCAATTCTGAAGGTCTCTAGTTTATGTCATGATGTACCAGAACCAAATTGTTTTGTGTTCTTGGTATGTGTTGTTTTGAGCATTCCTAATCAGCCCCTGCCTTTCGCCCTCACTCTCCCTTTTGGTTCTTCTTCTTCGCTTATTATCTGGTAGACTAGACGTCTTTAATTCTTATATCACTGGAATCTACGTAATAGATGTTTTGATTTTATCTGTGACCTATTCCAATTGACATTTATCATTTATCAAGATATTGGTGTTATTATCTTTTGTATATTATTAAAACTGTTTAATTTCATTATGCATGCTTGTGGCTTTCAGAATCAGAATCACTCCACTCTTCTACTTCACCTGATTCTGTTTCAGTCCACCACTCTGACATCTTCAGGAATGACTTTTCCTGGTCGGGGTCTCAATGGATCCAGAGTCTATCTTGGGAACACTGATCATGAGGCAGGAATACATCAGCAGGCACCAAGGACACAAACATTCACACTCACGGGTAATTCAGGGTAGCCACCTATGGGCATGTTTTAGGACAGACAGTAACCTGAGCTCAGGATCGAGCCGGTGACCCTGGAGCTGCGAACTGTAACGCCATACCACGCAATTCTTTTAAAACAGAGACTTTCAAATGAATGTTTGTGATGTCATAAAATAGGCTCTACAGCTTTGGACCAATCATGTTCAGTACTCAGATTAGTAGAGGATGACATGGTACAATGATTAGCCCCAGAACCTTCATGCTTAGCCTGCTAGCTAATGTTGTAGGTGAACAGTGAAAGGTAAGTAGTTAGGAGATAATTATCATGAGTTTAATTCTTCTTTGAACAACCTCAAAATCTTCTTCAGGTTACCAGTCAGAAGAAATAAAAAACAGAAACAGAAGAAGACTAGAACAGTTTTAACTAGAGATGCACCAATATATCAGCCGACAAAGGTAATTATTCCCGCTATGGGCTATCGGCCGATAGTTTAAAAACATCTGATGATCAGGGCCAATTATATCCGGCCAATAAAAGGGGGGGACACATCGATTTTGTAAAGATGCAGTGTGTAATCGCTGTAATTACAATAATTTTACACCGGAAGTAGCAGCAGTGAACCGTTTTGGCATCGAGTTTCAGCTCGAGCAAACTCGTTGAAAGATTTAAATGAAGAGGAGTTGTAAAAAGGTATATATTGCCATATATTGCACAGAAAAATATTCGTAGAGTAATATGTTTCATATGGAGTTAATGTTAATATAAGTTAATATCATAAAAAAAAGGTTTATATTAGGCCTATATATGACCAGTTTGATGTCAGTGATGAAGTAGAAATGCTTGTGTTTGTGGAGAGTGAATGTGAGACTAACAGGAGGTTTTTTACAATTCAGTCAATATTCATATGAATTAATAACATTCAGTAAGTTAATAATCTTACTTTAATCAGAATTGAGTTCATGTGTTAATGTGAGTAATGTGTTTTGTGTTGATGAGATCAGTTACTGTCAAACAACGTGCTGAAATGGAGAGAATAAAGTTTTTATTTTCATTTCTTTCAGAATTGTGGAATTAATTATTATTCATTTGTAAGAAGGCATAAAAAGCAGAACTATCAGTTATCGGTATCGGCCGATATCACTCTGAATAATCGCTTATCGGTATCGGCCAAGAAATTTAGTATCGGTGCGTCTCTAGTTTTAACTGAACATTTACATTATTTTCACAGTTCAACAAAGTTTCAGAATTGATTTGTATATATTTATAAAACTGTTTATTTACAAATAGCATCACAGTGGAGAGAGTGAGAGAGAGTGAGAGAGAGAGAGAGAGAGAGAGAGAGTGTGTGTGTGTTGCTCTCGATCACTGCTTGCTCTGTGTAACTGATGACAGAACATCCTGGGTGTTATTCCAGGCCTCCATCTGTCAGTGTTGCATCATGGTGTGTGTTATGTCCTCCGTCTGTATCTAATGATGGGGTTGTTGGGGGTGTGTATCATGGTGGTGTAATTCACAGTTGGAAAATAACCATCTACCAGCTCGAACTCAAACAAACGCAACAATGTCGACCAAATTGTCTTAATCTGCACGTAGGCGAAGTTCTCCCCGATGCACCGGTGACGGCCTGAAACAAACAAACAAACAAAAATAACCACTACAGTAGAAATCAATACCGCATACTTCCTCTCAGTGTATTGAGCATGTTTCCTCCTGTTTCTCTTACTTACACTATATGGCCAAAAGTATGTGGACACCTGAGTGTTGAACATCCCATTCAAAAACCATGGGCATGTTCCCGCTTTACTGTTAGAATGTGCTCCATTGTTCTGGGAAGGCTTTACACTAGATTTTGGGACGTGGCTGTGGGGATTTGTGAGTGTGATTTTGGGGCGTGGCTGTGGGGATTTGTGAGTGTGATTTTGGGGCGTGGCTGTGGGGATTTGTGAGTGTGATTTTGGGGCGTGGCTGTGGGGATTAGTGATCATTCAGCTACAAGAGCGTTAGTGAGGTTGAGGTCAGGTGCTGATGTCGATGTGAGGAGACTCCAGTTCCAGTTCATCCTAAAGGTGTTCAGTGGGGTTGAGGTCAGGGCTCTGTGCAGGACAACCTTCACACACCACGTCTTCATGGAGCTCGCTTTGTGCACTGTGTGTCATGCTGGAACAGGTTTGAGCCTCTTAGTTGTTCTCTTAGAACAACATGCGAGTGTGATGGTCAGGGGTGTGTATAATTTTGGCCATATAGTGTAGATTTCTCTAATCTTATATATGTGTGTGTATGTACACTATACTGTATGTGTAAATGAATATTTTTTCTCACATATTTGCACAAAGTTTCTTTCATTTTACCCTCTGCTTTTCCCCCCTCTTCCTTTTCTTACCCTCCCTTTTGTATTTCTTCCCTCTTTATCTTCTCTTCTGGTCTCACGTGTGGTGTTAAAAGTATTTAAACAATGGAGTCTATTTCTGAGTCATTTGTGAAAAATGTTGCTATGTCTATATCAGTAAAAGTATCAAAATTATCACAAATATTATAAGAATATATTGTTATCGTCATGTTATCACTCTCTGTTAAGAATGTTTCCAGAATGTAACCACGCCCACCTGCTCCGAATGGGATGTAGGCGAATTTTTCTGCAGCGGCGGGGTTATCACCAAGGTAACGATCAGGGTCAAAGTCCATTCGATGATTCCAGGTGTCCTGGAGTCGATGGTTTACTGTGGGCGACACGCACACCTGGTGTCCTGCAGGGATGGTGTAATCTCCAACTTTCTACACAAACAAGAGAAAGTAAAACGTTACGGGTTCCACAGGGCAGCGGAGACGATGACGTTCCAGTCAGAGGTATATGGTGCAATAGAACAGGGGCAGAATTCATACCAGAACAGTAGTGTTCATACCTGAGGAGTTCGAGCCATTCTCATCATGGTCATGATGGGGGGGCGGAGCCTCAGAGTTTCCTTCAGACAGCGGTCGAGCAGGTTCAGGTCCTTCAGCTGCACAACATCAACCACACAACAACAGCTCAGTATTCACATTAAACACCTCCAGCCAGTCTAATGGCTCCACACCCAGGACACTTTCTGGGCCTATATGTGGGAAGCGTAACACAAGTGAAGAAGCACAGTACTTTTGGCTTTTATATATTAATAAATTGTTCCATCGAAAGCACAAAGCGTTTCACATTACAAAACAGCAAGTAATGTGACACGTCGAACGAATCATGTTACTCTGGCCACACCACAGTTCCGTGGAAGTGAACTCCAAACCACCATTTTAAGAAGACCAGGGATGTAAAACAGTGTTCACCAAAAGCACCGAACCCTGGGCTCAAATGGCCTGGAAAAAAATCCCAATGAAAGCTTTTCCCTGATGAATTTGTGGGAGCTGCTGAGCACAACCAGGTGTTTATGGGTAGTGTAGTGTCTTGTGATGGTGCCTGACCTGTTCGTATGTGATGGCTGGCAGGTTTTCTCCACACACTTGTTTCTGTTCATTGTAGCAGCTTTTCTGCAGCGCAGAGTCTCGCGCCAGGAAGAACCCTAGCCATGCACTGGTGGTGGACGAAGTGTGCTGACCCGCCAACAACAGACCTATCAGCATCCCTGAAATCTCGTCATCATTCAGAGCACGGCCATCTCTACAAAGAGACAGACAGGTTGAGGTAATGTGTTATAAAATATACGCTTGTGTGTAAAATGAGTGATGTAATACTTGTATGTGGCGTCGATGAGGGTCTGTAGGATGTCCTCCTCTTTCTCTGCACTCTTCCTGCGTTTCTCAATCACTTCGTAAAAGATTTGTTTTATCGCTTTGTGAGCGCGGTCTCGCTGCCTGCCAATAGAGAACAGGAATGAAAGTACATTCTTTGCAATGATCGAGTTAGGAAATGCCCTTGGATCCATGCCTGTTTCCTAACACAAGTATCAGAAACAATGGTGTTTGTGATGGTATCAAGTGTGCAAGAGAACAGAGAACACTTCATTTGGGACATATGGTTTATTCATCAGGATCATGACACCCACAATCACACACAGTAACTGGAGGTCCTGAGAGAGTAGAGGATCTGATAGCTGCAATGGTCTCCAGAATGAGGTTCAGTGAGGATCCACACGTGCTACATGCACACTCACTACTGGTGTCCCTCAAGGTTTGATGCTTGGGCCTCTTCTCTTTTCCCTCTACACCCTTCTTCTTGGGAATATATCATTTACACATGGCTTCTTCTACCACTGACACAAACTCATACCTTTCATTACCCACCATCAGATAGCCAAGGTCCTACCTTTACCTGGGCGTGCTTGGCAGACTTCTTCTGGACATTACAGTATCTTATCACTTAAAATGGAAAGGGCTGCGAGCCTGATCTGTTGCACATATTCCATGTTTCATGCCTTGCCATGTCTTCCCTTTTCAAGTAATCACTCTTTATTAAAATGCATGAAAGCTCAGTGTAGTGTTTGATGATTTGCGATTGTTTCAGAAGGTGCTTGTTCAGTTCTTCTGTCATCTCAGGCTGTGACTAATGCAGTCTCATGCTGGTTGCTCGATCTGCAAATGATCCAGCTTCTTGCCACTCTACTCTGCAAAACCACTACATGCTCATGGAGAATTTCCATATGAAGTTTCTTCTGCAAATCCTAGGGATCACCTGAAGAAACCAGTACAGTGCCCATATAGAAGTACTTGATCTTAGAGAACAGGGCACATACACCACTCCCATGCAGGGTGATACCTGCCAAGCCTGTTTTTATACATCCAGTTAGTGCGATGTATGTCTGGGTGTATGTTCTGCTGGAGGGCAGAGAATGCATTGTAGAAAAAACATAATACCATCTGTGAAATAATAGCCTATTAACCAGACTCATCTGCAAACACTGTAGCCTGGAGATAACACAGCTAAGTGACAACAATGGTGAAAACTGGGTTAAGTTCTCATCCAGACCCAGCCCTGCACTGTTTGAAGGAAACAGTACATATCCTGCATCATGCCTTGCAACCATGTCCAATCAACCAATGAACAATGGACTGATACATGCTGGGGTTTACCTGAAGCTTGGCAAAGGAATCCAAGGAGGTAATATCCAGGCAGCGTGGGTAAATCCCCCATCGAGGTCAGTGTAAAGCTGAGCAACACTCTCAGTGAGAACGCTGCGGATCTCCACGCCGTGCAGACAGCGACTCGCCGTGAGGATGATCAGCTCACTCAGACCCTCAAACAGATCTGAGCAGGCATGTGAAAGGAGAAGGGGAAGAAAAAGGAAGTAAAGGGAAGAGGAGAGTAGAAAGAAAGAATATGATAGGAGAAATGTATGAGAAAGTGTTTCAAGGTGGTCTGTTGGGCTCCTGAGGCAGTACTTTAGCTTCTCACTAGTGCTGGTAGTGCCCCCTTGTGGGGAATCTTCAGCATATCAGCATAAAAAGCAAATCCTTGAGTACAGCTAAAAAACAGGGTCCAATTAAGGGGTACCCTTGATTCATTCATGAATCTCACTCTGAGGAAACCAAAGCTAAAGGTGTGTGTGTGTGTGTGTGTGTGTGTGTGTGTGTGTGTGTGTTGTATCTCACTTTTCTCCCCGCTATCCCCCCAGCGGAGGAAATACTGCCTCGTTTCTTCTTCAATGAGCTGTACATGTTGCTTAAAGCGAGCCACATTCAGCCCCGTCTTCAACATCTTCTTCTGCTCCAGGAACACCTACACACAGACACACACAGACACACACAGACACACACAGACATATATCTACTTGTACATTTTCACCAGAAAGGGCTAGTTATGCTTTTTTATGCTAGGTTCTTCTTTATTTGCTGATGAATAACATCAGATCCAAAAACTAATACATTATAACTGAGTTAATGAACCAATCAGTTAACCGTGTAAATTGTTAAACCTTGCACTTTGTGATATGCAATATGAGAAATTTCATTATCTTGCCCTTTTCTACAAGACTAACCGGGCGAACACTAACATCCCCCTAATTATATTAATGGTTAAATCTTTTAGTTTTTCTCGATGTTAAATATCAAAATCAGAGCAGTTCTGATATTTTAAAGCTGTTCTTAAATTTTCCACAATTTTCCTCCCAATCTTTCTCACATTAAATTTCATTATCATGGCCCCCCCCATTCATCTTCATTTCTATCCTCAATCACTTTTAGCTCATTGTAATCACTGTATTTCCTTCATGAAGTGCACAATGGCGTACGTGGTTTGGGACATCGTAGGCGACTCCTTTGCCGAACACGGGCGTGGTCAGTTGTGAATAAACATCCTCAGCGTTCAGGTCTTCGTTTTTACTGTTGAACATCAGAGCAGATGCTTCACTTCCCACCAGATAGGTGAATGTCTTCCCCACCATTGTAAAGCTGAACACGGGTCCATACTGAAAACAAGGATAAATCGAATATATAAAAGCAGGAAGTTGCATAAATAAAGGCACAAAACTGTACTTATCCTTACGTACATCCTTTGTACCATTAGTGCGCATTTTTCAGAAGGAAATGTGAATGTAGTAAACCTTAAGGAGCATCGATGTGACTTTAAAGCATCACACTAAACGCTAATTAAAAGGTACACCATATGCACCTACCTAAAATGGTACAGAAGATGTATATTTGATGGTACCACTGGAGTGACAAGGAAAAGTACAGCCTGGTCCCTTTGTTTCTGAGAGCTTCCTTTTAGTGGTAGTTAACGATGACCAAACAGTAACTATGACGACTGTCTACGAGTAAAAATATCATAAGGAGATACGTCTAATGGCGTAACAGTCTTGTTCTGTGGTACCTGCAGTTTGGTATTTTGGACTAATTAAGTAATATAAGATCATGTGCTGGTTCCACTTAAGACATTATGTCACCTTCTTGTACGCGTTTTCCAGGAAGTCGATGGGGCTTTTTCCGAAAGCGATGGCATGACCCAGGAACGGCAAACTGGACGGGATGTACGGGGGATATTTCTGTGAAAAGGAAACAACAAATTGATTTGTTTTCATAATTTACAACAATTCATGTGCGGTTTATATCTGTAGACACTTTTATTCAAAATATCCAGGTCTGACACTAAACAATAAAAGATTTGACACTAAATATGAGGTGTGTGTTAATCGTTTGGTAAGGTGTGTTACTGATTTAAACCCTAAATCCTCAAATTTGATTAATCTGAAGCAATTTCATTTAATTAAAATGTATTTATTTATTTTTTAACAGTGTCCCTTGTACTGATCCAAAAGTCATCACATATAATTGTGTATGTGATTTATGTTCCCATTATGCTGCATTAAAGGCTAATTAAAACAAGAACAGAATTTGTTTTTATTTTTTGAAATTGTCTTATGCTTTACACAATTGCCTCTCATGATTTCTCAAAGAGAATGACCTGTGGAAATTAATACTAACTAATTATAATTTTTTTCATTAAAAAAACCCATCTTTTTGAATGAAAAAGAAAGAAAGAAATATCGCAATATCGTGACATAAAATAAAACAGCATTTAAATTCATTTTAACAGTGTAGTGTCACTGTCAGTGTAGTCTGGAGGAGTATTAGCTTAGCGTAGTCATATTTTTTGTATTCATATTTTCTGAAGAGGCGCATCCATAGACTCCATAGGTGCCGTATATTTTCAACAACAATGTAGACAATCATCTACAAAAATAGTAAAATTGTTTACTAATTGTTCATTACAATTTATTGACAGAATAACCACGTGTTGAATATTTCTCGATGCGTTCATGGCTATTTCGCTATTTTAGAGACAGCGCGGCGTGTTGTACTCCCCCACGCTCCGCAGCATGGTGGATTGATCCGCTCCCATGGCAACACGCAACGCCGGTTTTTTTCCCCACAGCGTCGTCAGTGAGCTCGAGACACATTTAGAGGCGTTAAAATGGCGTTTAGATGAGGAGAGTGCAGTTCTTTACTCACATGTCCGTCATCTTTATCCTGCGGCTGTTGCTGTTTGAACACCATTTTAAATAAATACGCCAGGGTGAGGGTGAAAGCTGACATCGCGAGAATCGTGAACGTCAAATTTTCGCTCATTATTTTCTCCACTGCGCTCTCCATTAGCCGGTTGCTAACTTCAAAAATAGTCATTTTGATTTTAAAGCTCGATTGCCAGCCTGACGATTCCGTTCAGTCCTGTGAAGAGTTTTAATCCTCCACCTTCATCATTAAAGCTTCTACATGCAGATCAAAACACAAATCGGAACACACCCCGCCCCCGTCTGACAGCAAAGCCGCTTTCTATTGGCTAAGGCCGTGTGTCAATCACGTAGCTCCACGCAACCTTGCGTTCTGATTGGTCGATGTGCTGTGAACGGACGGTCTGACTATATGACGTCACCTGGCTCGTTCCACAGCTCCAAGTTTCTTATTGGTTCATTCTGTTTGTACTTATTTGATGTATAAAAAAAAAAAAAAAAAAAAGGAGAAGATGAAGAAGAAGAAGACGAAGAAGAAGAAGAAAGAACACGAGCGCGAGAGTTTTCAGCGCTTTTTTAATTTTGTGTCCAGATTTGCAGTATTCATTCCTAATAATCACAGTTTTGTGTTATAACTCATCTTCACAGAAAAATGATTAACCAGGGGTGCTGAGAGATTTTGGATTTGAGCTATTCCCCAAATTACTGAAGGGAAAAACCATAAACATATCACACCACAACAACATACACTATAGGCACCAACATGTCTGAAAAACTATGCTTACATTAAATTTCAATTCATTTGTGCTTATTTTTAATTTAACATTTATAAGAAATTGCTGGAAAATAGAAAGAAGTGAATTAAAATGTACAATAAAAGACTTTAACATCCGAAACACTGGACAATAACATGACATTAATATAAAATATCACAGATGAGAAAAGTAAAGAAATGATAAAGAATATAAAAGAACACACAGGAGAAGGGGAAAGAAGATAAGAGATGTGAAAAAAGAGAAGAGAAAATATCAGAAAAACAAAAACAGCAGAAAAAAAGAGGAATAGGTCACAGAAATTCCATTACAAACCATCAGCTAACCATTAAAACCATTACCGGTCCTTAAAGGTATCCACTAGTCAGAGAGACAGAGAGAGAGAGAGAGACAGAGAGAGACAGAGAGAGAGATCCACAGGGACCATTACAGTTTCTATTAAAACCAATACAATTCCCATTATAACCATTAAAACCATTACAGATACTATGAGGATTTTTTCCCAGCAGGGACGCATTCTTTCTCCACCTGTGTGCAGTGTTTAGAAATGGATTATAGATATATTTCCCCTACTCTGATTTATCATTGTATTTAAAGTGTCTGAGGTATTGTAATATGTGTGTTTTCAAATTGATAGTGTTCTGACATAGTGTTCCCCTCTGAAAGTATTGGAACAGCAAGGCCAGTTCCTTTGTTTTCGCTGTACACTGAAGACATTTTCGTCTGAGGTCAAATGATGAACATGAGACCAGAGTTTCAGATTTCATTTCTTCATATTTACATCTTTCAAAAACAAAACAAAACAAAACAACGATAATCTTATCAGAATCTCTTTATGTTGCCAAGTATGTTACACATATGAGGAATTTGTAGTGGTGTGTACACACGAATGAGGTCACTAAAAAAAAGCTCAGTCTAACAATATTCAAGAAAATAGACATGTAATTAAGGGATATATATATAAGTTGTTTATTTTTAGGAAACCGGTTGGTTCACAGTTCATACCACTAGGTGGCGGTAATGCACCAGTCTGTTGTTTTCCAAAAGTCATAAAAACCAAAGAAGAAGAAGCAGCAGAAGAAAAAGAAGAAGAAGAAGAACCCTGTTTGTTGTTGTTAGCGCTATTTTTTTGTTGTTCCAGTCCGTTTTATTAGATTTTATCGTGTTTTTCAGTGAAGATGCCGGTGTGTAATTACTTTCTGGAGGGAAGATGTCGTTACGGAGATAAATGCTGGAATGAACACCCGAGAGGAGGAAGAGCCCAGACTAACCGCGGCGGGGGAGGTCAGTGAGTCATGCTCAGCTAGTTTAAATAACTTTTGCTTAAAAGTAATAAACATCTTCATTTATTACTGCTTGTGATGGCGCAGTGAAGCTCTAATTCCTAATGTTTGGGAAAAGACTTCATTAGTCGCAGCGTTTCCGCACAGTGCTCATTACTGACACCTGGTGGCCGGACAGGTGAGGTGCAGCTTCTGTGGCTGTTGGACGTTTTTTTTTTTTTTTTTTAATTGTCAAAAATTAACCAGTAAAACAGGCAAATAACAGTGCAGTAAATAATAGCGATGAGAGCAATACACATTAACGATATATAGTTGTTTTTTTTTGTTTGATTAAAAATGATTAACAGTTATATTTTAAAAATCTTATAAAATCCAACAGTAATCAGCATTTTGTGAAATTCTGAGTAAAATGTTTCTAATACGGGACAGGAGTGAACGTGTGAGAGTTCATAAATGCAGCTCATCTAGAAACTGAGTTTATTTGGTTCATAAAGTTTTAAAGATAATTGATGTGTATATTATAAGTAGAGGGGGACCGATAGTGGACATTACCGATACGATTCTGAAGTTTGTCAGTACCTGCTGATAACCGATTAATCAACCCATAGTTTTCATTCAATATCTATTTTTAAAACACTCAGAGTAAAATATTGCTGAACTTTATTACAAAAATACTGTAATTAGTTTTGAGCTGTCTGTCGTGAACACTTGTGAATGTAGCAGTGTTGTGGTATGAAACGTTCACGTTATGAAAACCTAGTCTGAAAGTATTGCAGTATGACGTATTACTCAGCTGTTTAAAAACACAACAACATTTAAAACCAAGTAAAAAAGATACAAAGACGTTTAAGTAAAATCCTGTACTCAGTCAGTATTAATCACCGTGTCTGTATGAGCTGAGAGAGGGCGTGGCGGCAGTCGGCCATGTTGTGGTGGTGTGTATTTGTTAGATGTTAGTTAGGGATGCATCGAAATGAAAATTCTTGGCCGAAACTGAATATAATGAAAAACTTGGCTGAATACCGAACACGTTTTTTTGCGTTTTTTCCATTTATTTTGCCATTTTTTTCACCATTGCATAAATTAAATAGTCAAAATGTGCTTTTTACTATTTTGTCTTGCTTTTCAAAGAAAAAATCAATTACAAAAACTACAATTTCAAAATATTTAACTCTGAACATTTTTTTCATTCCAGCAGGCACAGGCTACCAACAAGGCACAATATAACTTTAAATAAATAAATGAGTAAAATAAAAATATTTTGATGTGGTCATCTTTGAGCCCCTTGAATAGCCGATGTTCGGCCTGTAACTGACTGCTGAAAGAATGGAACACTCTGCAGCCTACAACTAAAAAGTGCATTGACAAGAGTGCAGGAAATGGTTCTATTGGGTTCTATAGGTCTGATTATATTGGGGATATATACCGCTCGCGCCCCTGTACACCTCGCCGAGTATTATAGTAGATGTAGTAGAGTTAGATACGTTGTTAATGTTCTGTTCCTTGATGGATTTAGTTAGTTTAAACTATAGATCAGTTCATTTAGTCCCGCTGGTGTCTCCGCTCCCAGTCCATGGTACTAGTTCATGTTTCTTGTTTTGTGTTGTGACCCTGTTTTCTGTGACGCGACTCTGATTCCCGTTTACGCCTGTTCGCCGATCGCCCGACCCACTGCCTGTCTTGACTACGTTTTTTGGATTACGATTTGGATTTGTCTGCCTGCCCTTAAATAAATACGTCTTTACCTGCTTCCGTACTCTACTCCCTTACGTCTCACGACGTGACAGAATACTCCGGAACAGAAACAAAACAAACGCACGTTTCCACAGTAAACATCTGAAGAGCATGTAGCTCGTGCACGTAGCCCATGCATGCGCGCGCCCCCTCATCAAGGTCGTGACATTCGCGCGTCTCACTCTGGTTGCTAGGCTATTTGGTTGCGTCATCAAACACGTCATTGTTCGGTCAAATTTATTCGGCCTTTCCACTTATGCGGCCGAACACCGAAAATGCTTCTTTTGCTATTTTTGGCCGAATAATTTCGGTTGCCGAACATTCGGTGCATCCCTACTGTTAGTGTATGATAAAGTTAAGCGGCAGCGCTGTGGTGTGTTTACAGCAGTAGCGGTGGTAAGATTGGAATCGGGACCAGGGCTGTTTGAGAGATTAGAACTGCTGGAGTAAGGAACATGAAGGAGTGAAAAATTGAACAGCTCGATGGTTATCTGTTTGTAATGTATTCTAATCAGTATTGTGACTGACAGTTAATGATACATTTCTGTTTTGCAGGCTCAGTGAACCGGGTGTGGGTGAACCCATCTCAGCGCTCAGGGGGAGGCGTGGTCCAGCCCTCATCTTTCTCCCGTGGCGGAGGGGATTGGGGCCGAGGGAACAGCGGAACAGGGAGAGACGACCGGAGTTCTAACTTCAGTTTTAACACACAGAACCGGTTCTCCGCCTTGAACAACACGCAGAGCGGATACGGGAGAACCGGTGGAGGTGGAGGAGACGACACTGATAAACAGCTGTGAGTTATGGCACATGGAAGATCAGCACAAAGTCACTCCACATCTAAATATCCATCTAACTTTGTAAAAGAAGTTCTATTGGCTGAAAAAAGGCATGACAGCGGTGTGAATGTACGGTGGCTGTAAATGACTTCCTGTTTGATTGACAGAGAGATGATTCAGAATGACATGGAGGCGTGGCAGAGCTCAGGACAGTGGCTCTTCTCCTGCTACTCTGTCTCGAATGCCTCAATCACAGGTGGGTCACGGATCAGTGGAATAAACCATCAGGTATTGAGTGTGGGGGTGTAATTGTACTCTGTGTGTGTGTGTGTGTGTGTGTGTGTGTGTGTGTTTGTGTAGGGTTTATGGAGCTATCTCCAGAGGAACTGAGGATGGAGTACTATACCAGCAGAGCTACTGGAGATGTACAGTCCTACGTAAGTCCTAACCTTTTTCTCCGTCCTCCTCTGAGAAATTGACAGGCTCAACCACCTGCTGTTTTTCCACCAAACTCGGAGCTCTGAGTTTACACCTGTCCATGACTTTCTATACCGATATCTCCTCACATTGGATAAAAAGATGTCTGACTCGCTGTATTTAGCCTCGTAGCGTGCGTATCTGTGCCCCTCCCCCTCCAGAGAAACAAAAAATGGGTGCTTTAGAAGAGGCATTCAGCCATATGCCTGTTCCGTAAACCCTGATAAACTAATCAATCCCAATAGGGGTTTTAATGTAGCTTTAGTCTGCGTTTGCCCTGTCGTTAAAGAGGGATTGACGTTTGCCCTGTCGTTAAAGAGGGATTGACGTTTGCCCTGTCGTTAAAGAGGGATTGACGTTTGCCCTGTCGTTAAAGAGGGATTGACGTTTGCCCTGTCGTTAAAGAGGGATTGATATGTGTGTGATGTATATTTGATGGGTTTAGTGACTGGCATGTTTGTTTGATGGACTTGGTTGCTGGTCTTTAATGAGTTATCTGTGTCTGATTTGTTTTTAATGTGTTTTATATGTTGTGATTAATTTAGGTTAATTCAGTCCAGCAGTTCGCCAATCAGTGGAGATCCAGAGTTCAGGAATTGAGAGCCATGAGCGCTAACACACGTTCTGCCATGGTGAGAAATTAAACATCACACATTCACACATTGATGCACACTATCCCAGCCTGTTCCCCCTTTCTGAGATTTCATATTGTTGCTCCTCCTTTAAATTGTCAAGAAAACACAGGTTTTAAAATGTGTCTGTGGACATGTTTTGGTTTCCACAGATAGCAGAGTTGACCAATCCGAGGGCACAGACATCCTCAAGTGGAGGGATTTTCAGTTCTTCATCATCATCAACAACAGGGTTCGGAGCTTCGTCGGCGTCTGGGTTCGGAGCTTCGTCGGCGTCTGGGTTCGGAGCTTCGTCGGCGTCTGGGTTCGGCGCTTCGTCGGCGTCTGGGTTCGGCGCTTCGTCGGCGTCTGGGTTCGGAGCTTCGTCGGCGTCTGGGTTCGGAGCTTCGTCGGCGTCTGGGTTCGGAGCTTCGTCGGCGTCTGGGTTCGGAGCTTCGTCGGCGTCTGGGTTCGGAGCTTCGTCAACTGGGATTCGAGGAGGAGGTAGGCTGTGTGAACTGTAAACCCTAATGCCAATGTACCCAATCAGATCGCAGTTCTCTCTGTAGATTTTTTAGCATGGAAAGTGACTGCAGGAAGTCAAAGGTTTATATAATTGACCCGTTGTTGCAGAGCATTGTGGGTAATTTTTAGATCTGAATGAATTAACGTAATGAAAGATACTTTTCTTGTATTTCCTCTTTCCTAGGATTTGGCTCGAGTGTTCAGAGTAGTGCTGCTGAGTTTAGCTTCTCTGCATCCAATCCCGGGTTCGGATCATCCGGGACCCAGCCAGTTTCATTTGGGTTCGGTTCATCGGCCCCCTCTGCTTCCACCTTCTCCTTCGCTGATCCTGCAGGAGCGATGGCGAGTAAAAGTTCTGCCTCGGGGTTCAGCTTCTCCTCTGGATCTTCGGGAGGTTTCGGCAGTTCGTACACTGCTCCTGGCGGCGGGGGTGTTGGTGGGTTTGGTGGTGGAGCGAGTGTGACTGGGATCGCAGAAGACCGGAAGAGTGGAGGAGACAACTTGTACACTCCTCAGAGTGAGCTCACACCAGATGAGCTCAGAGAGTTCACTGCTAAACGATTCACACTGGGACAGATTCCTCTCAAACCACCGCCTGCTGAGCTGCTCACTGTCTGACCTCTGACCCTGAAATGATATTTGTTTTATTGATAATAAATCTGTTCCTTCCTGTAAACTCTAAATTTGTCTAATGTGTAGACTGGAGAAACGTAGAATCCCAATCTCACTGCAAACTTGGAGGAATTATGGACTAGAGGAATTGTGGACTTTTAGAGCAGTTTTACAATAAATATATGAAACAAAAATGTGTATGTGAACGGAGTGAACTTCTATGTTTTCTCTTTCTTATCTTTCTCCCTCTTCTCCTCTGTTTTCTTCTGCTCCGCCTTTCCCCCTGAACCACACTGACAGGGAAATGTGAATTCCCTGAAATGTTTCCAGCTGATGTCATGTGGGCCTTATAGCAGCTGACCAATCAGCAGCTTTGCTAGTGTTACCTTCTTTAGGTAGCAGCCTCACCCAAATTCGACTGGTAAGATGTTTACTGGCATGGAACCAGTTGTACATCATGGCAGGAGTTGGTATTTTGAAATCAAAAACAGTGCATAGCAAGTGCGTATTTATTTATTATTTCGGCTGTGTCTCAGGTGGTAGAGCGGGTTGTCGACTAATCGTAGGGTTGGAGGTTCGATTCCCGGCCCACATGACTCCACATGCCGCAGTGTCCTTGGGCAAGACACTGAACCCCAAGTTGCTCCCGATGGCAAGTTAGTGCCTTGCATGGCAGCTCTGCTACCATTGGTGTGTGTGTGTGTGTGTGAATGGGTGAATGAGACACAGTGTAAAGCGCTTTGGATAAAAGCGCTATATAAGTGCGCCATTTACCATTTACTTTCAATCATCTCATTAGGAAATTGTTGGTTTAGGTCCACTTTAATTAAACAGGAAGGAATTGTTTACTTTTGTTGAAATCCTCACATTGGTGGAACTGAACCCTGTGTACTCGCATGCTTTGTTTCATCACATCACATCACAACCCCGCCCAGTCTCAACAAACCTGACAGCAGCTTCGCAAACTAGCTAAATATGTTTTTCTTTTCAGCTGTGGAGGATTTCTCACCGCCACCTTCATCCACGACCTTCCACTTTAAGGACGATATCCAAGATGATGAGACGGGGCGTGTGTTTGGCAGATAAAGTGATATTACTGACACTTACTGATGGATATGTCAGTAATCAATCTGAGATTCGGGTATTGAACAGCCCCGAGTTGTTTAAACACTACTCGTAAAACCACCAACTCCACTCTCTTCCAAATGGATTCATGCCAACCATTTACCATCAGCTGGAAAAGGTAATAGCCAAAAACGCCCAGAAGCTAGTGAGTAGCTACTGTACAGTAAGACACGCCCCCAGCCACACCATATCCTCTATTGTGCATTTAATTGGGCAAACACAAAACTAGTACAGGATGAGTTATCAAAATATTTTAACCATTTTGAACTATAAAATTAAAACAAGAATATCTCTAAAAACGTTGTAATCCTACTGGTGTCATTGAGGGAAAGGTACAAAAAACTCAGAGTTTTAATTTCAGAACAGATTTAAGATGACATTTGTCTCAGGGAAATTAGAGCGCTGGTCCTTTAAGAGTTCTGAAACGCTCCGCCAATCACAGCGCTCCGTCACACCTACGAGGGGGGGAAAGCTTCTACCTGATTGGTTGAGATGTTGCTCCGCGGGAAGGACAGAAGGAGAAAGAAATGTCCGCCGTCAGGGCTTTGTAGGGAAACATGGACACTTCTGCAGGGGAACGTTACATTCCATTACTTTTGTGTGTTTGCGGAAGAACAGAATGAAATAACATGTCGGATTACTGTTTGACTCGGGTGCTGGAGATTCTGAGAGGGTTGTATGGGCGCGTGCAGACGTTAGAAGAGTTCAGTGATGGTGTGGAGTTCAGTGATGGCCGGAAGCCGGTTCTGATGGAGGAGTGTGACTCAGAACGCTTTAAAGCGCTCATCAGGGGGCTGATAGTGTGTACAGAGTCTCCTCTAACACACACTCCCAGCTCGGCACAGGTACACACGAACATACATCATGGCTCTGCATGAAATTAGAGAGGCGTTGGTTACACGGATACCGGAAGTTAACGCCCCCTTTTCTTTTTTTAATATGGGCTGTCACGTGGTTTTTATACTGTTCCACTAATTTCCAAACCTTTTGAGCATTTATTATTAGAAAAAAGTCATTAATTTCGCTGTAGTACACAGACTGACTTTTTTTTAGAACAGTCATTTAGCCAAAAACAACTTAACAATAACAATAATAATAATAATAATAATAATAATAATAATAATAATAATAAATAATGGTAAATTTAATAAATTCAGCCCCAACCGATTTCAGAATGGCAGTGCTTTACAACTTGTAAATCACATATTATACCTAATAAATACAATAAATTAAGTATATGTAGTTTTACTCTGACTGCTTCCTGGCCATGTAGAGCTCTATGAAACATTATATTTCTATTAATTATACTTTTTTTTTAAAACTGACATCAGTGATCATGTACACAGCTGTACTAAAAATTAATCATAGTACACAAATTTCCAGAGAAACAGGACATCCTACATCTGCTGTGAAAGCAAAGGGAAACTCTTCTACATTTATTTATTCGTATTTTACATTTATTATTATTTTCTTTTTTCTGTACCTACACTTATTTAGTGTATTTTTCATTAATTTCCTATTTTGTTAATTTTTTTATTTGATCTTATTTATCGTATTTTTGCTTCACTAATTCTGTTTTGTTTTCACTTTTTAAATCACTTTGAGCTGCGTTTTAAATGTTATTGAATTATAATATTAATTATTAGATCGCAGTTAGAAGACTTACTTGAATGAAAATAAGCCTGTATGATTTCTTCTTCACTGGTACTGATTTGTCTAAATATTGTCTAAATATAACAAATCTAAAGAAACCCCCCTTTTGCCCACAGCTGGGCACCCTGCCTGAGGTGCTAGCATTTGTTCTGAACCGCATGAAGATGAAGAAGAAGAGAAACGTTCTGAGGTTCGGTTACCGCTCCAGCTCAGGTGGAGCTGACTCGGACCCTTTCAAGTTCCACGGATCCATTTCACAAAGCGCTGCATTCATCTGCGGCAATGAAGCCTGGGCAAAAATCAACCAACGGCTCGGCTCCGACCTCACCCAGTATCTGCTAACTCACTGTGCCATGTTTACTACAGCACCCCCTACCTGCCTGGTGCAGATCTGCGGCGTTCCTGTGTATGATTTAGTGCCTGTACATACCTGGTCTGGGTTCTTCCTCAACTCAAGTAACAAAGCTGGCATGTTGAACAGGAACCGAAGGATTGACATTAAAAAACAGAATGGGGCGAGGAAAGAGGCAAAAAACAGAAGGAGAAGACAGATGAATTCTAAAAATGCAAAAAACACAGTAAATGCTAAAAAGAGAAAGAGGGAAGAAGGAAAAGAAGATGTGGAGGACATCAGGGAAAGTCATGAGGAACTTCCTGCAAAGCAAAGATGTATTGAGATTGTGGGAAAGTCTTGTATCATTGAGAATATTTGTCCAGTCCAATCAGAGTTACCTCACATCAGCCCCGCCCCCAAACATGGCCTGTCTAGTTGGAAACCGAGTGACCAACCCCCACCCCGCCCATCTCACTGTTTCATCAGTGTACTGAGCATGCTCTATGGCGGCCGTGGCATGAAGGGCTTCCTGCTGAACAGGAAGTTGCAGGGACACATGGGCAGAGCCAGAAATATCCAAGGGGCAGATGTTGTTAGGATGGTGTTTTGTCTCAAGGACAAGGCCCAACTGTCAGGGTCAAATTCACAAAACCGAAAACTACCTAAGCGTTTTTTTGCCATGGTGCCAATCTTCAATTTGCTCTTGCGGCGTCACAGGAAGTGCAACTACATTCACTTCCTGTCTCAAAAGTGTGCAACGAGCGAGGGCGAAGGGGACATGGCATCTCTTTTGCCTTCTCATTGCTCGTCCTACAGAGTGTATCTGTTCGTGAGGGAGTGTGTGCGCTTTGTTATTCCAGGTGAACTCTGGGGTTCCCAGCACAACATGCTGCAGTTCCTGTCCAGAGTAAAGCACTTCCTGCGACTGGGGAAGTTTGAAAAACTCTCATTGGCTCAGGTGATGTGGAAGATCAAAGTGAGTGATTGCCATTGGCTGGGGCGTAAAAAAGGTGAGTGATATGGCTGTGTTCTAGTTTGAAACGTGTCCCAAGAGAGTATATCAGAGTAGGCAGCGATAAGATTTCTTCATATTAAGATTCCTCTTCATATCATGATAACTGCATCATTTTTAGAATGTTTATCATCTATTCTTATTGGTCAGTATTTTAATCTTAATTAAATATTAACTGTTAGCATATTATGGAACATTTCTTTGATATAGAGAGTTATTTGTACTTCAAATTTGACCAAAATGAGGATCTATTGAAGTCAGTGGTACTTGAGCCAGTAGGCTAGCAATGGAGTGCGTGTTGAATATGTTGCTCTATCAGACAACCGATCAGGTCTTCTGTCTCTCTCATTTCTTCCACAGGTCACTGCCCAAGTGAGCATCGCTACAGAGAGTGGATTTTTGGACAGTTTTTGCTCTGGATGCTTAAGGACTTTGTGATAGGCCTTGTCAAATCTTTATTTTACGTCACAGAGAGCGTCGGCCAAAAACATGCGCTGAGATTCTATAGACGACACATCTGGACCAGACTACAGGACCAGGCCTTCAGGTACAGATTCCTAACTTTTAGGCTTGGGATTGATGCCTTTTTCAGGTACCAATAATAGGGAAATATTCCTGATGATTATCTGTAATTTTCAAATATAAATACTGGCTGCTGCGGTGATCTGTAAATCTATAGTGTAGGCCTACATGTATACTATTAAAACCACACAGCCTGTGATATCAGGAAGACCCACTAGATGGATCCGTATTACGTGTCAGAGGAGTGATGGAGAGCAGTTATATCTACAGGATCAGTTTTATCTCTCTGGTGTGGTGTCCCAAAGCAAACACAAAGGAACCATTTAAATGTTCTTTTAAACCACTGATGTCTCAAAGGCCCATCAAGAAAAGAACATGCCAGTCAGTAATTGATATATCAATGTCTTATGACATCCTTACTAACTACAGGACTTGATGTTCAAGAAATGATCCCTAACTACAGGATCTGACCATCGGGTAATGGCCCCTAACTACAGGATCTGACCATCGGGTAACGGCCCCTAACTACTGGATCTGACCATCGGGTAATGGCCCCTAACTACAGGATCTGACCATCGGGTAATGGCCCCTAACTATAGGATCTGACCATTGGATAGTGACCCATAACTACTGGATCTGACCATATGTTAGTGACCCCTAACTATAGGATCTGACCATCAGGTAATGACCCCTAACTCCAGGATCTGACCACCGGGTAATGGCCCCTAACTATAAGATCTGACCATCGGGTAATGGCCCCTAACTACAGGATCTAAAGATTGGGTAATGGCCCCTAACTATAGGATCTGACCATCGGGTAATGGCCCCTAACTACAGGATCTAAAGATTGGGTAATGGCCCCTAACTATAGGATCTGACCAACGGGTAATGGCCCCTAACTACAGGATCTAAAGATTGGGTAATGGCCCCTAACTACAGGATCTAAAGATTGGGTAATGGCCCCTAACTATAGGATCTGACCAACGGGTAATGGCCCCTAACTACAGGATCTAAAGATTGGGTAATGGCCCCTAGCTACAGGATCTGACCATCGGGTAAGGGCCCCTAACTACAGGATCCGACCATCGGGTAGTGGCCCCTAACTGCTGGATCTGACCATCGGGTAACGGCCCCTAGCTACAGGATCTGACCATGGGGTAAGGGCCCCTAGCTCCAGGATCTGACCATCGGGTAACGGCCCCTAGCTACAGGATCTGACCATGGGGTAAGGGCCCCTAGCTACAGGATCTGACCATCGGGTAAGGGCCCCTAACTAGAGGATCTGACCATCGGGTAATGACTCCTATCAACAGAACTTGACCGTCAGGTAACAACCCATAACTACAGAGCTACAGCAACGGACATATAGGTAATAGCCCCTAACTACTGGTCTTTATCTTCAGATAATAATAGACTACAGGAATGGGGCATTTAGGCAACAACCCCCAACCACAGGACCTGGCCTGCAGGTTTTAACCCCCAACTACAGACCTTTTAAGTTTGAGCCTTCAGGTAATGACTTTAGCATTGCTTGAACTATATCACTTGATATAGTTAACTATAGCAGTTGACCTTTGCTTCTGTGCAGACCTGGACTGGCAGTAAGTCCTAAATACAGGACCTGGTGTTTTGGAACATTGCATTCAGTAGTTTTATTTTTTCATATTCATACCTAGGTAGCCTGCTGTTAAACAGAAGATGTGGGTGTGAGAGAATTCTGAAGTACCCATGTTAAGAGTATTATGGATGATAAATATCATGATATTTCTGCAAACAGTTATCAGCATATACCTAGTTCAGATGTTGTGTATAATGAAAGTGTTCTACAGCAGGTTGCATAATGAGGCTGAGGTATTTTTGTGTTTTGTGGTTAATTTTTAGGGAGCATCTCTCTAAAGGCCAATGGGAAGAATTGAGTCCTGCAGAGGTGGCATCACTACCCAAGAACACTGTAACCTCCCGCATTAGATTTATCCCAAAAACCAATGGTATGCGACCAATCACACGCTTAATCGGTACGGGAGCAGCTATGCAGGTATGTAATGCTAATGTGTGTGTGTGTGTGTGTGTGTGTGTGTGTGGTTTTGTATGATACCTACTGCAGTTGATCAGTATGTTTGTGCAGTTCCAGAGTTCAGCACGTGATCTTCAGAAAATATTGAGTGTGTGCGTGCGAGAGCGGCCAACTCTGTTAGGCTCGACTGTCTGGGGACGACAGGACATTCACAGAGTGCTGAGATCCATCACTCACTCACACACGCCGTGGTACTTTGTTAAGGTACAAGACCCCTTGCATGCAAACACAGACTTGGAGAGCTAGCTCAGTCTCACTTGCAATCTACCTATCCAGCATTAGCAAGTGACCTAACATACTGTATAACAAGCTTAATATTTTCTTATTTTCTCCTGCATGTTTACATTTTTAGCATTCTCATTAGTGATTTCTCTCTCTGTCTCTCTCTCTCTCTCTCTCTCTCTCTCTGTTTTTGCAGGTGGACATCAGTGGGGCATATGATAGTCTTCCCCACTGTAAGCTCTTAGATGTGGTGCAAGATGTTCTCAAGCCATTGGAGGAGAACTGCTTCTCTCTGAGACATTATGCTAAAGTGTGTACCGACTCTGAACAGGAGATCAGGAAACACTTCTGCACCAGGGTACACACACAATCATGCCATTCCATTCCACAGTCATCCCACTGTCGTACTGTTGTGCTGACTGGTATATGACCCCTGTGTAATATCTTTCTGATAAAGGCTGAAGCGGTTGAATCATTGAACATGAAGGGTTTTGTAATGGAGGAGCAGAACAATGGAAAGCTCCACAATGCCATTCTAGTGGAGATGGTATGTGACCAAGCAGAACCACATTCACATTTTATCCCACTTGTTGTTCTTGAGTGATTTACATAAATGGTTGTTTGTCTATATGAAGATCATATACTTTATAAGACATGGAGTTAAATGCTGAATTTAGGAGTATCAAAGTAAAGTAGAGCTACTACCTTTTGTATTGACCCACTTGTTGATAGACCAACCAGGAGGGGGCCAATGAAGAGCAGAACCACCACCTGGGTGGCTTTGATGAAGAGAAATGGCTTGCAGCTTGTGTTGAGAATTATTGAGGATCATCCAACACTACAATTTTTTGTTTTAACGGTAATGGGTGTTAACTGTTGACATCAGACAGTGGTCTAGAGTAGTGTCTGTTTTCATTGACCTTTGCTATGTTTGGTGTGAAAGCTGTTTTTGAGCTTGGGAGTGGTCCAGAGAACCGGTAACTGGACCTTTTAAGCAAGGTCTGGAACTTGCTGTCACTGAAGAAATGATAAAAATTTAAAAAAGCTTGCATGAATTCTGCCAGTTTTCCTCCATAGAATGATTTTAAAGCAGTTCTGACTTTTGACAAAAGAGAGTGATATGAAAAGATCTCCATCTTGTTGCAATTCCTTCCATGTTTTTAATTTTCATCTACGTAAAGGAAAATCTAATAACCAAGGAACGGGTGAAGAGAACAGTGTCAGTCTGGAGGTCTAGCACAGAGCCTGCTTGATGGATCGATCAAAGGAATTCGGGAAAGTTTCCAATCAAATGATGAGAATTGTGAGAGGAGGACAATGGACATTTAAAATGAAATTAATTAGCATAAACGGCTAATAACTTGGTTCCCCGGTGGACTAGTTGCTAGCACGTGGCACTCTCCTCGGCACGGCCCGAGTTGGATTCCCGGCCACGAGTCAGTGCACTCTCAGTCACAAGCCCGGAAAATGGGGAGGGTTGTGCCAGGAAGGGCATCTGGAGTAAAATCTTGTGCCGCAATCAACATGTGGACAGGTGATCCACTGTGGCGCTCTCGAAAACGGGAGCAGCCGAAAGAGGGAAAAAAGGCCAATAACTTATCATTTGTCTTCATCACTTCCAGCTCTCAGTGGAAGTTAAGGGCGCAGACGTGTTTCAGTTCTTCAAGCAGATGCTGAGCAGCTGCATCATCCAGTACAACAAGAAGTATGTTTACATCTTGGACTGTTCTCTTTGATAGAATGTTTCTTATAAATTCTGGGCTCTGTCCCAAAATTATACTTCAAGTCTTGTTCTTACACGGTGTTACTCTTACCCATAGTGCACTGCAGGACAGCCAAGAACTCATTCTAGGCAACTAGTGCTGGTCAACAAGATCAAGTCTCATAGACCATGCTGAAATATCTGTGTGTGTGTCTGTGTGTGTCTGTCCGTCCGTCTGGTGGTCGTAGAGTGTTCCGGCAGGTGTGTGGTATTCCTCAGGGTTCTGCTGTCTCCACCATGCTGTGTAATTTGTGTTATGGCCACATGGAGAACTGTGTGCTGAAGAAAGCCACAGAGAAAGGAGGGTGAGAGTCAACTCTTCACACCACTGAAATAGTTATGTTGTTATTCCATGGACAGTGACATAACGTGTGTGTGTGTGTGTAGGTATCTGATGCGGTTGGTGGATGATTTCCTGCTGATCACTCCAAGACTGAGTAAAGCAGTGGACTTCCTCAAGTACGACTGTCTTACTCAATCTGACACAATGTCTGTCTGTCTATCTCTCTATCTGTGTCTGTCTTTCTCTGTGTCTATCTCTCTGTGTCTGTCTTTCTGTCTGACTCTCTGTCTCAGTCTGTCTCAATAAAATATTATGTCTGTCTGTATGTCTATATCTGTCTGTCTGTCTTTCTCTGTGTCTATCTCTCTGTCTGTGTCTGTCTTTCTGTCTGACTGTCTCTGTCTCAATAAAATACAATGTCTGTCTGTCTATCTATATCTGTCAGTCTGTCTGTCTATAGTTGTCTGTCTACCTCTCTGTCTGTCTATCTTTCTTTCTGTCTGTCTATCTGTCACTCAGTAAAATACAGTGTCTGTCTGTCTGTCTATCTATTTCTGTGTCTGTCTGTCTATCTAAATCTGTGTCTGTCTATCTCTTTGTCTGTCTGACTATCTGTCTGTCTATCTCTGTCTCAAGCTGTCTGTCTGTCTCTGTCTCAATAAAATACAATGTCTGTCTGTCTTTCTGACTCTCTGTATGTCTTAATGGCGGATGTTCTGGGTGATGTCTTTGAGATTAACTGTCTGTCTGTCTGTCTGTCTGTCTGTCAGGACGTTAATGGCGGGTGTCCCTGATTACGGCTGTGTGATTAACCCTCAGAAGGTGGCGGTGAATTTCCCGCTGAGGGATGAGCTGGAGAGTGTGGAGATGACAGAATTCCCAGCACACTGCATGTTCCCATGGTGTGGGCTGCTGATCGACACTCGCTCCCTCCATGTCTACAACGATTACTCCGGGTACCAACACCTTCTCTCCATCTCTCCATCACCAATATTTACATTTTAAACCCAACTTTAAACTGTTTACCCTCGCCCATTCAGGTACGCCGGCCAATCACTGCGCTACAGCCTGACGTTAGGCTCCGCCCACTCACCTGCCACGTTCATGAGGAAGAAGCTGCTGATGATCCTGAGGCTGAAATGTGACAGCATTCTTCTGGACGTTCACGTGAGTCTGAGGTACACACTGATCTCTTCATAATATAAAATTAATATTTAATCATGTTTAATATTAGCCTTCTTATTCACTCTCCTACAGTTAAACTCCGTTGAAGTGGTGTACAAAAACATCTACAAGCTTCTCCTGCTGCAGGCCATGAGGTAACACACTTCTCCACCCATCTCCACACCTCTCCACCCATCCATCACCAGACCTCTCCACACTTCTCCACCCATCTCCACACCTCTCCACCCATCCATCACCAGACCTCTCCACACCTCTCCACCCATCTCCACACCTCTCCACCCATCCATCACCAGACCTCTCCACACTTCTCCACCCATCTCCACACCTCTCCACCCATCCATCACCAGACCTCTCCACACCTCTCCACCCATCCATCACCAAACCTCTCCACACCTCTCCACCCATCCATCACCACACCTCTCCACCCATCCATCACCAGACCTCTCCACCCATCCATCACCAGACCTCTCCACACCTCTCCACCCATCCATCACCAGACCTCTCCACACCTCTCCACCCATCCATCACCAGACCTCTCCACACCTCTCCACCCATCCATCACCAGACCTCTCCACACTTCTCCACCCACCCATCTCCACACCTCTCCACCCATCCATCACCACACCTCTCCACCCATCCATCACCAGACCTCTCCACACTTCTCCACCCATCTCCACACCTCTCCACCCATCCATCACCAGACCTCTCCACACCTCTCCACCCATCCATCACCAGACCTCTCCACACCTCTCCACCCATCCATCACCAGACCTCTCCACACTTCTCCACCCATCTCCACACCTCTCCACCCATCCATCACCAGACCTCTCCACACCTCTCCACCCATCCATCACCAGACCTCTCCACACTTCTCCACCCATCTCCACACCTCTCCACCCATCCATCACCAGACCTCTCCACACCTCTCCACCCATCTCCACACCTCTCCACCCATCCATCACCAGACCTCTCCACACTTCTCCACCCATCTCCACACCTCTCCACCCATCCATCACCAGACCTCTCCACACCTCTCCACCCATCCATCACCAGACCTCTCCACACCTCTCCACCCATCCATCACCAGACCTCTCCACACTTCTCCACCCATCCATCACCAGACCTCTCCACACTTCTCCACCCATCTCCACACCTCTCCACCCATCCATCACCACACCTCTCCACCCATCCATCACCAGACCTCTCCACACTTCTCCACCCATCTCCACACCTCTCCACCCATCCATCACCAGACCTCTCCACACCTCTCCACCCATCCATCACCAGACCTCTCCACACCTCTCCACCCATCCATCACCAGACCTCTCCACACTTCTCCACCCATCTCCACACCTCTCCACCCATCCATCACCAGACCTCTCCACACCTCTCCACCCATCCATCACCAGACCTCTCCACACTTCTCCACCCATCTCCACACCTCTCCACCCATCCATCACCAGACCTCTCCACACTTCTCCACCCATCTCCACACCTCTCCACCCATCCATCACCAGACCTCTCCACACCTCTCCACCCATCCATCACCAGACCTCTCCACACTTCTCCACCCATCTCCACACCTCTCCACCCATCCATCACCAGACCTCTCCACACTTCTCCACCCATCTCCACACCTCTCCACCCATCCATCACCAGACCTCTCCACACCTCTCCACCCATCCATCACCAGACCTCTCCACACTTCTCCACCCATCTCCACACCTCTCCACCCATCCATCACCAGACCTCTCCACACCTCTCCACCCATCCATCACCAGACCTCTCCACACTTCTCCACCCATCTCCACACCTCTCCACCCATCCATCACCAGACCTCTCCACACTTCTCCATCCATCTCCACACCTCTCCACCCATCCATCACCAGACCTCTCCACACCTCTCCACCCATCCATCACCAGACCTCTCCACACTTCTCCACCCATCTCCACACCTCTCCACCCATCCATCACCAGACCTCTCCACACTTCTCCATCCACCTCCATCCATCCCTTCTCTTTGTATCCTTTCCCCATGTGGCACTACTATACATCTATCATATACATATATCTGTGTGTGTGTGTGTGTGTGTGTGTGTGTGTGTGTGTGTGTGTAAGGTTTCATGTGTGTGTGAAGAGTTTGCCGTTAGGTCAGGGTGTGTGGACCAACCCGAGTTTTTTCCTGAAGATGATCTGGAGAATGGTGAAGATTACCAACAAGAGCATCACACACAGCAACTCAGGTAAGACACACACACACACACACACACACACACACACACACACACATATACACACAGTGATACATGGATATTCATTTATTGCCCACATAAAGTAAACACTCACTCCCTGATGTCATGAGAAAACTGAGTCAATGAAAACTGTGTAAAACATTTCACCAGCAATACCAAACACACTGCTCATCTCTCTCTCTCTCTCTCTCCCTCCCTCTCTCTCTCTCTCTCTCCTCTCTCTCCCTCCCTCTCTCTCCGTCTCTCTCTCTCCCTCCCTCTCTCTCTCTCTCTCCTCTCTCTCCCTCCCTCTCTCTCTCTCCCTTCCTCTCTCTCCCTCTCTCTCTCTCTCTCTCTCCCTCTCTCTCTCTCTCTCTCTCTCTCTCTCCCTCCCTCTCTCTCTCTCTCTCTCTCTCCTCTCTCTCCGTCTCTCTCTCTCTCTCTCTCCCTCTCTCTCTCTCTCTCTCTCTCTCTCTCTCTCCTCTCTCTCCGTCTCTCTCTCTCTCTCTCTCTCTCTCCCTCCCTCTCTCTCTCTCTCTCTCCCCCTCTCTCTCTCCCTCTCTGTAGGAGTGTGTGTGGACGATGTACTGCAGTATGAAGCAGTAGAGCTGTTGTGCTGTTTAGCGTTTGATGTTGTCCTAACGCTCCATCGCTCTTCATACCGCACTCTCCTCCCTCACATCCACAAACGTGAGTGGATTTTGGAAATCCCGCCTCTGCAATATTTGCCTTTTCATTTCCTCACTTCAACACACTTCAGTCAACCAATTTCTCGATTAGTTTCCTAATTCATTAGTGCTTCTGGGTGTGGAGGTTACGTTCACTGATTTCTCCACAGGGAAGAGGTGTGTAATGAGCGCGCTCCGTGGTGTCAGACTGGCGCGAGTTTTCCAGGCAGCAACTCCCAGAATTCCTCCTGACTTCACCTCCATCCGTATCTAACCCAGCCTCACTCGGAGTAATGACATTTAAACCATTAACTGGATATGTGTGTAGATTTGATTCTGCTGCTTCCATCATGAGTTCCATCATCAATAAAGATTAGTGAGAGTGTTCCAGAAGCAGCCATGCAAGCCCAAGCCATGACACTACCTCCACCATGTTTCACAGATGAACTCATATGTTTGGACCCTAATATCTACAGCAAAAACAAATGAATTGTCGTTATAATAGTTTCGGCAGGGACTGTAATTAGGATTTAGAGGATATTTATAGAATTGTAAAACCATCCTTCGTTCAGGTGACCTCGCATCGCAGGTGAGCATTTTGATAAATAAATGAGGAATTTGTTTTTATGATGTTTTCTGCTTGTATAAATGTGTAGAGGCAGTGATTCTGGGGGCGGGGCTAGCGGCAGAAGCTTTCAGAAGATAATTTATTTCCTGTTCAGCATGTAACTGTAGTGTAAAGCCTTCCACACCATTTCAACTCGGCGTGTCACGATAGCACTGAATCTGCTGCGATTCATTCTGATTAGATTTAATATCCTCCAGTCCACAAGTAAAGTCTATTTTAAACCATAACACCTTGCTTTCGTTTCATTTATTTATTTAAAATATCAGGAAACACACTGAGGACAAGTGGGCAACGTGAAACATGTACATGATTTAAATATATGAAACAGTCTGAGGTAATAAGAGAAGCTAATATGCTAGCATGTGTTAGCTAATTATTCAGCCATGATCATTTCCGAAAATTATTAAGTTCATTCGTTTCTCCATGTTTATTTTCTCCATGTCACCATTTTAAAGGACTGCAGACTGTTCGTCATTTGGGGTTTGGCTTTGTTATACTAGCGCTAACAGCTAGCTAGCTAACGTAGCCTCACACAATAACAATAACATCATATTACGCTCTTAATGAATATAAACAGAATAAACTGTAGGTGTTTTTAAAGCTGTCGTTTTTGTTTGTCTATTGATCAGGGACATAGGCGGCGTTGCTGTAGGGGTTCTGGGGTTGTGTGTGTGAGAGAGTGTGTGTGGGTGTATTAGTGTGTGTGAGGCGTCTGATGAGGTGATACAGCGCTACGATGGGGATGGGCATCACTGGCAGAGCCGAGAGGAGCACGCAGATCGCAAACACCCAATCGGGATACGGCTTCACCTCCGCATCAGGGAACTCGGACTGGACACACACACACACACACACACACACAAGACAAGATACACTATTATATACGTATGGTTTATTATAGTTACACTATAATAAACTTGTTTATTATTATTGTTTATTATTATTTATTATTATTACTTGTTTGTTATTGTCTCTTTCTATCTATATCTGTCTAGCTTTCTCTGTCAGTCTATCTATCTGTCTTTCTGTTCTATTTAATTGTTTATTTATTAATTTCTTTCAGTTTTTATCCCCCCCCCTTTTTTTTTTGCTTTTTTCTTACCTGTCTCTCTCTTTACTAATTTAATTATATTTTTTTATTTGTTTTTTAATTTTTATTTTATTTATTTACTGTTTGTTTTAATTTAATTACCCTTTCTTTTCCTTTCGTTCTTTTTTATTTTATTGTTTATTAATTCCCTTAATCCTTTCTTGCTCTTTACTTATTTACTTGTTTATATATGTTCATTCCCTTCATCCTTTCTTTTTTTTTGGTATGAATTTATATATTTAACTTGTCAATTCCTATCTTCTGATTCTTTATTTTTACTTTATTCATTCATTCATTTATTTATTTATTTATAACCCTTCTTTATGGTTAATATTTTTTTCTTTTACTGTTGTTTCCTTTTTCACTTATTTTTAGTTTCCCATGCTTTCTTTCTTACTCTGGATAAAGTGGTGTGTGTATTGAAGTCTGTGTAGTTGTTGAAGCAGTTGTGAGTTGAATGTGTAATCAGACAGTAGTTATTTACATCTCTCTGATCTACAGCTATTAAAGAATAATTACTGATATGTAACACTCAATAAAACGTTCTCGCACTGAGTAATGATTATGGAGCGATCACAGCGGTAGTTATATCAGCGCCGTTATGTTATAGAACACTGATTACAGATAACGCAGCTTTACAAATATTGTTTTTATAATGCCTAGATAATCTAATGCAGTACGTAGCTCTTTATGGATAACCGCTGAACTGAGGTCAGAGAAATGTGGTGTGTTTGGGTTCTTGTGGTGTATTTGTCCTGAACTCTTACGTATTTTGGGTTCCAGGTGGGGTATTCGGGGTGCACCTGCACCTGGACGACGACGTATGCCACCAGCACCACCACCAGCAACACAGGGCTGATCCCCATCCAGCAAACGCGCCAGAATATATTCGGCTTTCGTCCCGTCATGAACTCGATATCCTCGCTGAAGCTGCAGAGCCGAGGTGTGATAGTCACGCACAAAAAATAGCCAATTTGGAGCCATTTCAAAGGGTTTCGAGACTTTCGTACCAAAAACGGACAAAACATTTGATCAAGAATTTATAAAACAATAAATGAGGTGAGTTGGAATAACTGATCTGTGATCAGGTGCCGTTACGACTTCCTTTACCACTGAAGCACTGATATTTGACCTTTTTTAATGGTCACACAGAGACATAGCCACTCATTTATTCATGTGCTTTCTGAATTTTTACAGCTCATGCTCTCATTTCTGTATGGAAAATACATGATTACGCAATTCAAGTAAGAATAAAACGCTCTGTCGTGCCATTAAGAGTGGCGTTCCTGTGATCCCACATACCCAAGTGTTCTATTCCTCTTATACTACAGCGTTTACCAACAAGCACACTGTTTTATTTAGTAACGAACAACATGCCTACTTTTTTAATCTATTTATAGTTCAACATATATTATATTATACCTATGCCTTTACTGTATTATATTATACTATATTATACCTCTATATCCTGTTGTCACTTACGTTATAGCAGCTATAAACAGTTGTTTCCTCACCAGCCCTCTCTCTATTCTGTCTCTATTCTCTCTTCCTCTCTATTCCCTCTCTTTGTTCTTGAAATAAATTGAAATGAAATTATTACTGCATTATTACTGGTTACTTTTTGTAGTCGTATGGACTATGCTATGATATAACGGTATAAGACATAGCAATCTGAAACAATTATACCATCAGCTTCTTTGCTAATCGCAGTGATAGACAGATACCATGTCATATCAACAGTGTTCCATATTAAATGAATGAATGAATTAATTAATTTCAAAACTGACCGTCCCATTCCATAGACAACGATGACAGCAATGATTTCAAAGAAGGCGATGATGAGGAGCGGGACGGAGCCGACGTAACTGTTAAATATCTCCAACCAGTAATTTCCTGAGCCCATGGTGAAGATCAGAGACACCAGGAAACACACCAGACAGATTAAAGCTAAAAAGTGAGAGAGAGAGAGAGAGCATGTATTCAAATATTGTTTATAGCACTCCCTCCCTTAAAATCCCCTTTAAGTACTTTAAAGTCCCATGGGCCGGTAGCGTCCGACGAACTCTGCTACTTCCTTCCATGATTTTTTTTCTTTGTAATGTCTCTATACACATTTAATGAGGTTGTATATTACAGGATGAGATGAAACCATGCGTGTAAGTTTTTCTTCCAGTTTTGTACCCTACATGCCATATAGTTCGCCTTTAGGAAGTTTAAAAAATCACAACTCGCGTCCCTTTATTGCTCGCTGCTGATGCTGAAATATCTCACACGTACATAGCAATAGAGTAGCTGTCTGTCACTAGTGTGAACGCGGGGTTAGTGTGTGTTGGTATCAGTGTAGTACCAGTGAAGAGTTCTTTGGGCATCCACTTCGGCACCATGTTCAGGTCGAGTAGAGGTGTGAGGACACCCTCCAGATTGCCGAACATGGAGGACAGGCCGAGGCTGAAGAGCATGACGAAGAAGAGCACGGCCCACACTTGAGACGCGGGCATCTCGGTCACCGCCTCTGTAAACACGATGAAGGCCAGACCCGTTCCTGATGCACTCTAGTGGAGAGAGAGGAACACACATGAGAAACTAGGACTAAAAAAAAGTTTTTAAATGTACCCTTGTCCACTTGCCCATTGGCTCATTCAAAGGTAGGCAACTGCCTTGGGCTCCCAGAAGTCAAGGGACCCCTAAAAATGCTAATTCTCTATATTTTAAATTATTAATGCTAAATAACATATGCTGGAAATTTTAATACCGATGTTAAAACACTGAATTGAGGGCCCCATACTTATATTTTGTCTAGTGCCACCAAATCCACCCCTGATTAGTCAGGTGTCCTTAAAAGAGTGTTGCCCAAGTCCAATGCTTAGAGAGTCACAGTACAGCACCATTAACTGATATCCCTGCTCCACCAAACCAACCGAACCTGCTAATAATCTAGTGAGTTAAACCAAAACATCGTTCAGCAGGTAAATCACCACATTGTGCTGGACTCCATCCCTCCAGAACTGTACTCTGTAAACTTGCCTTGTAGTATTCTACACACTACCCAGGTGTTAATATCGGTTAAAGTGTTTCCTCAGTAGAAGTTGAGGAACGTGAGTAGGAACCACTGATACCTGATCCAGGAACCTCTGCAGATCACAATGTCTCAGCTTCAGACTATCCACTCGATCAGGGTATGAGCTGTTTAAGTAGATCAGCCAATTGTCGTAGTTATCCAGTGTGATGTTCTGATCAGAGAAGCTGAACTCGTTGGTCAGTTTGAGGATGTTACTGTGGAGACACATAACATTCAGTCATGACGTTACAGCTGGAACATTACAGATGTTCAGTATACAAAGCTTAATGTTAATCAAAGTGGTGAAAGTTCTAACTGTAAAAGTTCATAGAAACGTAGAAATTAAAATCTCTCTGGATTAACCAACTTTACGTGATCATATGCAGCACTGACATGTTTATATTATTTCATGTTATAGTTACTCAACCAGTGCTGGAAAGTACAGAAATGAATGCTCCATGCCCAGTGTTCACCAGCCCCAATGCTTTTGGTGTAAAATGGGCTTTACACTCATGAAAGCATGATGTTGTGTTATAAACTCCGCCGTCCTGAAGACTTTCCCAAGCGGATAAACTTCACAAAGCACAGTAGACTGTTACGAAGCTCTTCCACCTGAGACTCCTTCCATAAATGTTTACTTTGTTAAACAACACGAGTTTTTTGTGATTGGTTTGGCCATAAATGCTCGATTTTACTGCGTTCATTTCCAAATTTGAGAAGTTTTTTTGTGCTTTTTTGCAGAAAACCATTTGAATTGGTGAAATCGCAGTTGCACAAAATTGTCTTTCGCAGGGATGTTTGTTGGCAAACGAGAGCTTTTAGCTGTACTCACGTTCGAGACATGTGAATGGAAGAGGGCTTTGGCTGAACGCGCGTTGTGATGACGTCACATGATGCATCTTGGCCCAAATCTGTGGAACATTTGCACTAAGTTCCTCCGAATATTGCGGAGTTTGCTTAATTTTGCGTTAATTTCTGCGATCACGAAACCCTGGAGGGACTGCTATGTGGAACGTCTGCCGAACAAGTCCCTGAGTATGAGCCGTTACTATATTACAATGTTATACAGTATATTACTACAACAGTGTATTACAACGAGCGCATTAATATTAATCTCTCATTCATGTTACAGACGGAACTACTTTCCGAGCCGTGCTGTTATGTGAAAATAATGAACACCTTCTGACCAATCAGAGACGAGCATTCAACCACACCATGTTATGAAGATATTTATGTCATGCAGGGTTCAATGTGCTTGTTGGATTGAGGTTGGAGGTAACAGCGGAGATGAGATGTATGATCTCCTGTAGTGGGACGCGAAGTTAGATGCGATGAGTGAACACCCACTGATTCATAAAAACATTGTCAAATTTGGAAATATGCAGAACACATGCGCTCTTTCCCTCAGTATTAGTGTAGGGGAAGCAGGGGTTTGGGGCGGTCACAAGGATTTTGGGTGGCAAAGGACACACTGGAGGAGCCTATTTTGTGGAACATGTCCAGGAAATCACCCCCAAAGGACACGTTCAAGAAAACCCTCACTCCAAAGATCAGCCCCCAAAATGGCCTTGTTCACACTCAGTAATCTCCAGATCCTTCTGCTCGAGCTCCACCATGCCTTCGCACCCTTTGAGCATGTATTAGAATTAAATGTGTTGCTATAGTAAGAGTGCACACCTCTGGATGCAGTTGTTGTTGTTTGTTGTAGCTTTGAATCCCAAAATGGAGAAAATAGGAATGGAGGCGTAGAGCGACGTGGCACTGTTAATGCAGCCCACTAACACAGCGTCTCGCTCACAGTTATTCCTGAAACATACACACAAACAATGTTTTTATAAACATATTCCTGACTTGCATTCTGTGTATGTAAGGCTCTATATCCATTGTGGGCGTGGCTGTGTCTCAATAACGGAAGTGCTCACTCCTTAGGGTTGTAGCTGGAGAAGGCGATGAGACCTCCAAATGCCAGAGACAAAGAGAAGAAGATCTGAGTGGCAGCATCCAACCAGACCTGAGGATTTAACAGGACCTGCCACTACACACACACACACACACACACACACACACACACACACACATACACACATATATACATACATACATACACACACACACACACACATGTATACACACATATATACATACACACACACACACACACACACACACACACATATACACACATATATACATACATACATACACACACACACACACACATGTATACACACATATATACATACATACACACACACACACACACACACACACACATACACACACATATACACAAATATACACACACACACAGAATTGCATTGTTATCTGTTTTCTTAACAAGATTCAAGATTTTATTGTCATTTTATAAGACAAAGAACCACAATATAAAATTAACGGATTTAATTAGAATATAAAAGGATTAAGTGTCATTGTGTGTGTGTGTGTGTGTGTGGGGGGGGGGGGGGGGGGGGTTGTGTGTGTGCG
This sequence comes from Ictalurus furcatus, assembly GCF_023375685.1. Taxonomy (NCBI): domain Eukaryota; kingdom Metazoa; phylum Chordata; class Actinopteri; order Siluriformes; family Ictaluridae; genus Ictalurus; species Ictalurus furcatus. Next base: position 31,040,392 of record NC_071268.1, read on the forward strand.
TGTGTGTGGGTTTGTGCATTAAACTCACATCTGGTGTGAAAAGGTACTGTAGTCCTTCAGTGGCTCCAGGAAGTGTGAGAGCTCGTATAAGGAAAATTGTTAACACCACGTAAGGAAATGTAGCTGTTACATACACCGCCTGCACACACACACACACACATATATACATATATACATATACATACATACATATATATTATTTTGTTACAAGTTTTATTGATAATGTTATTTCTTGATTAAAAAAAAAAAAAAGTTATCCAATACCAATTGGGCCTGTGTGAAAATGTATTTGGCCCCGTAGTTATTAATCCCCCAGATCTATGAAAGTGCATTGATAACGGGGTTCAGCTGGACGAGACACAACCAGACGTGATTACTGCAAACCCTGTTCAATCACACCTACACTTAAATAGAACTTTTTCAACAGCATGGAGTTGGTTAAAAAGTCTTACCCAGTAACACAGTAGTGAACCTTCCCAGAAGTGTCCGACCTTCCAAAATTCCTCCAAGAGCACAACGACGACGCATCCAGGAAGTCACAAAAGAGCCAAGGACAACATCAAAGGACCTACAGGCCTCTGTTGCATCAATAAAGGTCACTGTTCATGACTCCACTATCAGAAAGACACCGGGGGGAAACGGCTCCATGGAAGAGTGGTGAGGTGAAACCCACTGCTAACCCAGAAGAACATTAAGACTCGACTGAATTTTGTCAAAACACAGCTTGATGATCCTCAAACCTTTTGGGAGAACGTTCTGTGGACTGATGAGTTGAAAGTGGAACTGTTTGGAAGACAGGAGTCCCGTTACATCTGGCTTAAGAATTCCACAAAAAGAACATCATATCTATGGTGAAGCATGGTGGAGGCAGTGTGATGGTGTGGGGATGTTTTGCTGTTTCAGGGTCTGGGCTACTTACAGTAATTGAGGGAAACCTGAATTCTGCTCTCTACCAGAAAATCCTAAAGGAGAATGTCCGGTCTTCAGTTTGTCAGTTGAAACTCAAGCGCAACTGGATCATGCAGCAAGACAACGATCCAAAGTGTAGGAGTAAATCCTAATCCTAGAAGTAAGTGAGAGTCTGATCTGCAGTTTATCAGAAGTGTTTGGTTGCAGTTATTGCTGCTAAAGGCGGCACAACCAGATTTTATGTTTCAGGGGGTAATTAGTTTTTCACATGGGTGATAGGTGTTAGATAACTTTTTTTGCTTCAATAAAAAAAACTGTATCGTGTGTTTACTCAGGTTATGTTTGTTTTATGTTGTATTTTGTTTGAAAATCTAAAACTATTTACTGTGAGATATACACAAAAACAGAAGAAATCCGCACTGTACGTTGTTATTAAAGGTATATATATGTGTAGGTATGTACAGTACTGTCAAAGGGATGATTAGTGTTGTTGAAGTTGTGTAGTGTTGTCCAAGGTGTATGTATTGTTGTGAAGGTGTGTGTAGTGTTAAGTTGTATCCTGTGACCTTGCCGATGGTCTCGATGCCGCGGATGAAGCAGATGTAGACGATGGCCCATGCGGTAGCGACACACACCACCATCCACCACTGCAGCGAGCCATTCGACTCGATGTCTGGCGTGATGTTCAACGTCTCACGATACCAGTAATAATTCACCGGCGTCCCCTCAACACACTCCGCCACATACTCTGCAACATAATACCGTACACTTGTGCACATAATCTGGAATGTGTGTGTAGTGCTGCTTGTAGTATGTTCTATATGAGTGTGTGTATGTATGAGAAATGACTGTGTGTGTGTGTGTGTGTGTGTGTGTGTGTGTGTGTTTGTGTGTATGTGTGTATACCTGTCTGGTTTTTACTCAGAGGACACTGTGACCATGGCAATGGGTCCTGGAAGGAATTAAACAAGTACCACAGAACCCAGGCCAAGATGGTGTTATAGAACATTCCTACAAGGAACGAGACCATCATTGACGCCACACCTACACACACACAAACACACACACACACACACACACACACACAAAGGTGAAAACTGTGATTAGACTGTAATTAAACTACAACAGTGTATGAGTAGATTGTGATTTTACTGATTGGATTGTGATTGGACTAACCGACTCCACCCAGGTAGGGTGAGATTGAGTTCCACACTCCAATGCTTCCCTTGCGGAGACTCTGTCCAATTGCAAGCTCCAGATACAGCAGAGGTAAACCCTCAAACACCAGTGCAATCAGATATGGGATTAGAAATGCACCTGAAAAACACACACACGCTTTACATGTTATGGTAAAACATTCATTTATTTATTATTACAAGAGAGCAGTTTTGCTGTATATTGATAAAGGTCTTGAACTTTAGTATTTCAGAATATCATAAAAGCATGATAAAATTATAGGCCATTATTTTGTAATGATGTTGTAAGAGTGCAGTAAAATACACTGATTTCTTTATTGACATGCGAGATGGAGCACTCTGCGGGCCTTGTTTAAAAATAGAGTTGAGATGTTTTTATACGATGGGAGTTTGTGATCTTGTGAAATTTCCATCAAACAGCTATGGTTGGGCATTTAACAGCAGGTGTGGTGTTTGAGTGCTGTATTTTACTGTGCTCCAGATAGTGGAGTATTGAATAATTTCTATGATGGAGAATTGGAGTATTTCCATGGTTTAGAAAGTGGAATCTATTGAGTCCATTATTTTCCAAAGCCTAATTGCCATGTAAGAGCAAACTTGCAACTCCAATACCCAGAATGCACCGCAAACTGCAAACATGGCTGACAATGACTACAACTCTCAAACAACACACAGAAACGTTCACCTTCTCCTGAGGACTAATCACACACACCTGTTCCCAATCACATTCACAATCACACCACACTACATAAGAGACCGTTCCGGCGCTAGGTCTTCGTGCAGTAAAGTTGCTATGTCAGTTGCTTTAGTGTCTGTTGAGCGCCGGCTTTCTGTAGTGTCGTTATTTTGGCTATGACTCTGATTTCACCCTTGACCTTGATTTCTACCTTGCCTGATCTTGCCTGTTTACCTGATCGCCTGACTGCTGTCTGTCTTTGTTGTTGTTTTTGCTTTACCCTCTGGAATATATGCTCTTCAATTAAGCTCTTAACTGTGATTGCATCCGTCCCAAACCTCGTTGCATGACACTAATGTATTGAATGGGCTGAATAAGGATTTCTAATTCATGTTAAAGGCACACAATGTAAGTTTTGGCCCTCTAGCAGTTCAAAAATAAAACTGCATGCATTTTGTAGAGAAACACTAGTGCCTCGGCTCTGGGTGTCTGTGCGGGTGAATATAGTTTGTGGCACCAGTCAGTGTGAGGAGAAATGGATATACGCTGCTGTTGTTTTTTTAAACCACTAAAGGTGTTGAAACAGGAACATCCTCTGATGCTGAGCAGGAAAACAAGGCGTGTAAACGTCTGTATGAGTTCCAGTTTACGTGAGCATGATCTGAGCAGAGCAGAAGGAAAGATAATGTACTTTGCATGGCTCTGTAGCAGCTAAACACATACAGTGATAGCTTAGCTGTGCCTCCTCTTGGCTAGCGACACCAAACTAGCCTAGTTAGAAAAGTTTTAGATTTTACCAGACTGGTCGTCCTACAAACGGTGACATCACCTGAGGCAAATTTTATGATAAATCCAACTTTTTCTGATCATGCCATACATTGAAGTTCCTGCAGCCTCAGCTTCCATAAAACAAAACTTAGGCTATTAGCTGAGCTGGAAAAAAGCATGGAGAGGAATCTGGGCTCCGCCCCGGATGGTTAACAGTCCAGCTAACGCCCCTGTTTTTGACTAATCGGAAACAATTTTTAAATTAATTACATTACAAAAGTTGTTAACAATTGCTACAGTAGTCTGATAAGATCAAACGTGGTACAGGTCGTTTCAGATGTTTTATTTGGAGTGAATTGTTCTTTCTCATAACTAAAAATAGAGATTATTCTACTGTGCTTAAAACATTTGTCACTAGGTTCAGGAGATAAAACCAGTTGGACGGAAAGGGTCACAAGCTCACTAATTAGACAGCTGAAAACGTTGTTAGCTTCGCTACCCATTAGGTTTATAATTTGCACAGACCTTCCTTGAAAATAAAATCCAGCACAGTGAAATAACACCCCATGCAGAAATCAGCCTTCACAATAGATAAAGTTTTACAGTGGACTCTGTTAGAGAGCGATAGCTATCTATCATTTCAATAAAATATCTTGCCTGTTGAGTAAGAAAAAAACATCTCCGGGTCACGTTTAAAACCTTTTAAATCTCTGAGTTGTCGCCATCGTTGAAAAGCCAAGCCAATGTTGATTCTGGTTTTATTACGAACTCTTCCGCTTTCCCTTTTTGCCTGTAGACTCTGCTCCGTTTGGCGTTTCTTGGTTTTTACAACCGGTGATTCCCGGAAGTTTGCCATTTTGCATGGGCCATGGCCTCGCTCGTTGTGATAACTAACCTACGCTACTCCCTCACTTTACACGCAACAAATCAGCCAGAGCTTCTTTTCTCTGTTTATGGATATTACGAGACACGCACGGGTGAATGATGTATGCACGCAATGTCCCACGAAATCCATCCTGACAGGTCTAAAATATAAATACTTATAATAGACTTACCTTAGTGAATCAGAGTAAGACAAAAACCCTGGAAGATGGATTTATGATACTCATTATTTAAATTTAGCTTCTTTTGGACAAAGAAAGTTACATAGTGTACCTTTAAATGAGCGACTAGTACAGCGGACACTCCACATCAACGGATTTAAAAATTTAAATTTTACATTTTCTTTAAGGAGATGTTTATGTAACAGTTACGGAAGGAGTAACTCCAGTGTAATCTCCAGTGTCATGGCTTTGTAACAGTCCGAGGTAAAGCTGAAACTTTTCTGACATTTTTATATTCAGTTATCACAGTAAGCTGCATTTTTTTTACTATTAACTTCGAGAGAGAGAGAATAAAGAGCCGGCTGGTGAGGGAGCGACCGTTTATAGCTGCTATAGCGTAAGTGACAACAGGAACTAACTTGTTTTCCAAACATTAAATGGATAAAAATGAAGTGTCTGGAAGAGGAATAAAACACTTGGGGATGTGCTGTTTTAGGAAAAGAATCAACTTCAGGGTGTTAACAGTAACTCTGCTTCATCACACAACCCTGTTACTCAGTATTTTCCCAAAATGGGTTCTTCTGTTCTTAAAGTGTGAGTAAATTTACGCAGGAGATGACAAAAGTCTCAGATTACCAGTATTTTAACATAATAACCACAGACACAAGGTGAGAACTTCCATCCACATGCGCAGCTTCTTTACAAAAACCTTATCTTACCTCCTCCGTAAATCTGGCACAGATAAGGGAATCTCCACACATTTCCAAGTCCCACCGCAAATCCGATACACGTGAGCAGATACTGGATTTTGTTGTCCCATTTCGGCCTCTCTTTTTTGTTTTCTTCCTGAGCTGCTCTATCCTCCATTACTGTACGTATTTCCTGTATGGTTCCTCTTCTTGAGCTCAGTGACTCTCACGGAAACACTCAAAATGAGATCAGTTGTGATCTGCAGCTTTTATTGATTTTGGAGAACGGACCAATAAGGTCTGAGCGTTTCTGGGAGAATATTCCTCACTTGTTTAATGGATAACCTAAACAGAGTCGAGCCAAATCACAGCACAATCATCCACATATAAAAAAAAGATTGAAAAATGTAAATGAGATTTTATGAAAGCAAAGGTTGTGCACATTTACGGCTGTAACGTTTTATAAGGTGCATTAGGTTTTTATGTGGACTTTTTATATGGACCGTTTCCCAGGATTCAGAGAATGTCTGGCGTCGTAAAACAAAAAGTGTAATGCGTGAAAACAAGCTGTCTTAAACAATATGTAAACATTTAAATAGATAGATAGATACTTACATTAATATAAGAATTCAACCAAAAAAAAAAACATACTGGAAGACAAATATATTAACATTCTAAACATGACATTGATTGATTGATTTATTTTTAGTTTATTGTGACCGTGCTAAGACTAATTTTGTCCGGACGTCTTTTACAACACTGCTTCCATATGAACTTACATAGAGACACTCCAGGAACACAGAGGCACGGAGTTCCGGCCAGGATGAATATGATGCCATTGATCCAATCAGGAACATCGCATCAGACAGTGCTGGGAAACCCGGCTGTAGGAAAGCAAGGAGATGAAAGTTTAAAAATTCCGGTGCACTTTTTCATCCTAAAACTTCAGACAACGTTCTCTGACTAGATCAGACTGTTTTCTTACAGAACCCTTACAGAAGAATCAGAAAAATGGTTTCTTTTAAGGTTTTCAGAACATTTCCCAAATTTTAAAGTTGTACGATCCAAACTTTTTACTATTTACATTCGTTCTTATACTAATGTGATGCATGTACAGTACCGGTCAGAAGTTTGTAGACACTTGACTGAAATGTTTCTCAAGATGTTAAAAACCTTTTGATCTGAAGGTGTGTGATTAAATGTTTGAAATCTGTGTTGTAGACAAAAATATAATCGTGCCAACATTTTCATTTCTTTCATTAGGAAACTAACATTTTATTTACAAAAAAAAAATGATTTAAACAGACAACTAGGAGGGAAATATTCAGAAAAGCAGAGCGTAGGTGGGAACTCCTTTAATACTGTTTAAAAAGCATCTCAGGGAAATTCCTCAAGACATCTGTTGAGAAAACACCAAGAATATATTTCTGGAAATTCTAGGCACAAAGGGTGTCTACTTTGCTAAAATATAAAATTATTCTGATTTATTTTGGATTTTTTATCACAACATAATTCCCATAGTTCCGTTTGTGTTATTCCAGAGTTTTGATGACTTTATTATTATTCTAATATGTGGGAAAAAAATTTAAATAAAGAATGAGTGTGTAAACTTTTGACCGGTAGTGTATTTAATTGAATTGTATATATTTACATTGTATCGTCTAATAATTTTATTGAAATGCATCAGACTTGCTAGTTTTTTCTAGGTGTCTTACTTGAATGTACAAAACATATTAACTCGTGAACTTGTACATCTCGCAGTGAACGTAAACCTCTCGGAACATTAACTTTTAGAAAGCATTCATTATGAAGCCAAACTTTATTCCATCACATTTTCAGAACACTGCACTCATGTTGTGTGTATTACTGACTTTCTGAGAACATTTTCTGTTAGCTTTACAGAGGTAAAGAAGAATACTGAGTCAGGATCCCAGACAATGTCGGTTAGCTTTTTGCTAACAGTCTTCATGAAGTACAAAACGAGGATGACCAGGAGGATGAGAGGACTGAGGACTCTCCACATAGTCTGCCAGAAGATGTTGGGCTTATGACCGACCATGAACTCCATGTCCTTATTAAACCTGATGTTAACCAGAAGCTTCCAAGCCAAACACAACAGAGTCAAATGGGTTAACTAGACACCTGGATACCTGTCAAGGCAATTAATGTAAACCGACGCAATCAGCTCACAAAGAGCTACCACGAGCAGTGGGATAGACGCCGCGAACCCATCGAACAGAGCTAGCCAATAGTTTCCAGAAGACTGCACAAACACAAGTGCAATGATGAAGGAGACCACACATGTCAGACCTGCAAAACAGACAATCCACATTTGTCTATAAACTAAAAAAGCTCTCAATAAAGTTCAGAGTCCAACTGTTCCGTCTGTATTTACATCGGAATTTACATGCGGGCGTTTACCGAGACGCAGGTTTTTGAACTGAGTGCTGATAAAAAGCCGGAGGGTCCCTCTCCTCTATAGTCCTCTTTAGTTTAGAGGACGTGGCGTCCATGGTTTCCAAAAAGAATTTAAAATTTCGATTCCCTTGCGCACAGATTTCTCCAGATTCTCTGAATCTTTTGATGATATTGTATGTAGATTTTGATGATATATATGTAGATGATGAGATATTCACAGTCTTCACAATTTTACGCTGAGGAACATTATTCTGAAATTGTTCCACAAATTGTCGATGCAGTTTAATCGCAGATTAGTGAACCTCTGCCCATCTTTGCTTCTGAAAGACTCCGCCTCTCTAAGCTCCTGTTTTTATATCCAATCATCCCACTGACCTGTTCTCAATTCACCTCCCGCTGTTTATTTTTACTAACACTTACTTTTCCAGCCTTTTGTTGCCCCGTCCCAACTTTTTTGAGACGTGCTGCGGCCATCAAATTAAAAATTACCGTATTTTTTTTCTTAAAACGGTACGTTTCCTCAGTTTAAACATGTGATATGTTTCCTATGTTCTGTTGTGAATAACACACGGGTTTATGAGATTTGCAAATCATTGCTTTCTATTTTTATTTACATTTTACACAGGTCCCAACTTTTTTTTGGAATTGAGCTTGTATACAGTATAGAGTCGGGTTGTGCAGCTGCTTAAGTAGATCTGAGAACGTTGTATATTAGTAATTTAGATTAGCAATCTGAATTAACCCACTGGAGTTGAAAATAATTCTCAAAGTTGGATGTTGATGTAATTTTTTTTCCTGTTGGCATTTCTTGTATAATAAACATTATACATCTCACCAAGTCCGGTAAGGTAAGGGCTGATGGACCTCCAGACCCCAGTGCTGCCCTTCCTCAGTCTCTGTCCGATGGCAAACTCCAGATATAGGAGAGGAATTCCCTCCAGGACCAGAAGCAGGAGGAACAGGATCATGAACGCTCCTGGAGACACCAGCGTATTCAGAAATTATTCAGGAATTGTGATGTAATTATGCTGCATTCAACTTAACATGGAAGTGGATCATCTGATGCAGTTAGTATTATGTAACGTTCAAGCTGGGTGCGTTTGAGTGTGGAAAAAACATACACACCTCCATGAGCGCTCGGGTTTTGTTAGCAACAAGCTAGTCAGCTAACAGTGATCATGAGTTCATGTGGTGTATGTTTATGAGTGAGCTCACTATACTTTACTTACTTATTATAATTTAGTTTATAGTAGTGGTCATATTTTCTTTAGTGTTTAATATTGAGGACACCTTCCCAGCTTTCTACGTAGAAGTTCCAAGTTGAGATTTCTTCATATATTTTTCTTCTAGTGTGAGGTCAGAAATTCAGAAATACACACTTCAGCTGAATGTGGCATTCGTTTTTATAGACAGCTTCAGTACACAAATCTCAGCCAGTTCAGTTTTCCTTACTTATTTTATGTCTGTCTGTATGTAAGTCAGGACTGAGTGAATATTGTGTAACATCCACACTTTAACCGGTACTGTATGTCTGAAGCTCAACACTTCACAGCACATTTTATCAGCAGTTTGAATTATCATTGAATTATTACTGGATGATCTGATTAGTGGAGCCTAACGCTTTTTTTTTTTTTAACCAATGCGTCTAGGACTTAAACATGGAATGTAAGATTACAGAATTGGATGGACATTCTTTTTCTTCTTCTTATTATTATTAATCTGAATCTGTATTCCTCACAGGTCAGGAGCATGACATTTTGTGACATGAGACTAAACTCATACTTTTAGTAGACAGTTGAGATACTCATATTCTGTTTAGTATACCCATAGGCTCAAAAATGTTTAGTAACTAATAACCAAACCTAGCTTCTACAGCTTCTCAGTACACAGTTTAGTCCAATTCTTTACGAACCCAAAGAGGACAGTTCCTACCTCCACCATGGCACAGGTAAGGGAACCTCAGGACGTTCCCCAGTTCCCCACACAGGTGAGCATGTACTGAGCTTTATTGTCCCACTGAGGACGGTCTCCAGCCTGGACCTTGTCCATGTGCTCCAGCTCAGCATGGGAGGGGATTCGGTCCTCCAGACCCGGGATCGGCAGCTTCAGCTTCATTCCTGCTCTCCGTCCTCAAACAGAGACCTGCTTCTGGTGGCTATCTGATGGTGTGCATGTATAATTATACAGGTGTACCCCTATAGATATGTGTGTGTGTGTGTGTGTGTGTGTGTGTGTGTGTAAAAGTTCTTGAACCCTGTATTATTAAAGACCTTCAGCACTTGGATGGTTTTATATTCAGAATGTAGATATTTTCTAAATAAGATAAGTGCTAATGCATACCGGTAGAGCATGAACGCTTTATTTCCCAATACTGACGCATAACAATGCCGTGACTTCACAAGTATTTTTATTGGCGCTCTGCTTCAGTGCAATCTTAACAAATTCAACCGACTAAAAGCCGTGACAAACTGCAAGAAAAAAAAGAAACAAATGCATTTACATATAAACGTTGTTTACTGTACAACAATTAATTCTATATTCTAACTCTAACACAAACCTTTCCACAGGAGCAGAAGAATGGTTGTTGAAGGAACTATAAATTCTTCTGATTATAAATTATTTCTCGTGATTGTTTTGTCAGATTTTGGATTTTCTGGAGAACCATGTGGTTCGTTGTTCACGTTCACCTTTCTCTAGTGCTTTAGTCCTTTCTCCATTACATGAAGCTGGTCAGTTTGTAGTTCTACACGTTCTTCAGTTCTGTCTGTACTTGAGCTGAAATGGTACAAATGACTGGTTTCTGCTCATCTTCTTTCCCACAGCAGCGCTTCCTGATGAATTTATAACCAGCGACTAGTGGGATAATGAGGGCAGGGACTCCGGAAAGGATGAAGATGATGATATTGATCCATCCGGGGTAGTGCAGAACCTCTAAATTGGGGAAGTTTTTCTGTAAAAAATAAATAAATAAATAAATAAATAGAAAAATTGCCGAAAGTTTGAAACGAATCAGTGTTCGTTTCTCTAATGAACGTGAAAGAACATTCGTAAATAAGTAATGTAATTCGTAATGATACGTATTCATTTACATTCAAGTTATTTATATCACTTTTATTTTTATCAGTTTTATTAATGTGCTAGTTCTAATATGTTATCGTTGCTATAGTAACAGCTCATGCACAGGGGCGTGTACAGCAGATGCTCCACAAATAATGATAATGTTATTTGTGGTCTTATTAACTTGAAGAGAGAGAATAGAGAGAGAGAATGAAGAGAGAGAATAAAGAGAGGGAATGAAGAGAGAGAATAAAGAGAGGGAATAAAGAGAGGGAATGAAGAGAGGGAATAGAGAGAGAGAATAGAGAGAGAATAAAGAGAGAGAATGAATAGAGAGAATAGAAAGAGAGAATGAAGAGAGAATAAAGAGAGAGAATGAAGAGAGAGAATAGAGAGAGAATAAAGAGAGAGACTAGAGAGAGAGAATAAAGAGAGAGAATGAAGAGAGAGAATAGAGAGAGAATAGAGAGAGAATAAAGAGAGAGAATGAATAGAGAGACTAGAGAGAGAGAATAAAGAGAGAGAATAAAGAGAGAGAATAGAGAGAGAATAGAGAGAGAATAGAGAGAGAATGAAGAGAGAGAATGAAGAGAGAGAATGGAGAGAGAGAATAGAGAGAGGGAATAGAGAGAGAGAATAAAGAGAGAGAATGAAGAGAGAGAATGGAGAGAGAGAATAGAGAGAGAATAGAGAGAGAATAGAGAGATGGAAGGTGAGGGAACGACTGTTTATAGCTGCTCGTAAATGATAACAGGAACTAATTAAGTTTCACAGATGTTCCACAACATTAAATGGATAAAAAAGTACTGCGTGTTGTTCTTTTATAAATAAAAAATTGTAATTATTGGCAAGTTGCTGTGGTATAAGAGGAATATAACACTTGTAGTAGTGCTGTTATAGGAAAATAATAAACGTGTTGGTGACACTAACTCTGAGGGTTTTATTCCTTACATAACGGACATCGAACACGAAGAGCATGAAATGAAGACACACGGAAGACAACAGACTCTGTATGTTTATCTGTTAAAGATCAGATGTGAGAGGACAGCTGTACCGATTCAGGGTTCCAGGCGATGTAGGTGAGCTCCCTGGTGGCAGTGGAGACCAGGTAGAAGATGAAGATAACGAGAACGATGAGAGGACTGATCACTCTCCACGTGGCCTGCCAGAAGAAATTGGGCTTGTGTCCGATCATGAACTCGATGTCTTCATTGAACCTGTGAGGAAGAAAAAACAGGACGCTAATGACTGTAATGCAAGCGTGAGACACACACACACACACACACACACACAACCACACACACACACACACACACACACATTTAATGAGCAAACCTGAGTAAACAAAAAAAACTATAGAAAAAAACCCCAGAATAACAGTGTGAGAAATATACAGCTACAACATACACATATAAAATAAAAATAAATAAAATAACATTAATGCATGCACACAAGCCAAAGATTCCTCCTTTGTTGTTATTATTATTATTATTATTATTATTATTATTATTATTATTCACTCTTTTCAAAATCATTTTAATTAGTTTTAATTTAAAGTACTTCCTCTATTTTGGTGTTTTTATTTTTAATTTAGCTTTAATTTCTGTCATTTTAACTTCAAATTTTACTTTTATTTTTCATTATAAAATTTCTTTCTACTAAATTTTACATCTTCAATGTGTATAGAAACAGTTGTATATAATAATAATAATAATAATAATAATAATAATAATAATAATAATAATAATAGGTAAGTATTAAGTATACAATTATTTTAAACTTTTGTAACTTGGCTTTGAACTCAAAATATTTTTACTTCCTTATTTTTTTATCTTTTTTTAAAATTTATATTTCATTTTATTCTGTCGTGTATTTGTAATCCTGTTTTTAGCACTATTTTTTTGTATTGATATTTGTACATCATCTTTTATTTGATCTTTGTGCATTATAGTACTTACCTTTTTATTACTTCATTAAATTTTTTTCCTACTTGTCGGTACAGCACTCTGAGCTACACGGTGCATGGAAAGTGCTCTATAAATAAAGCTTCTATATAAATATACAGTAAAAATCCACAGTTTTGTGGCTTGGATGTAAAAATCACCTGTAAGCTGAGAACAGGAGCTGGAGTGGGGACTAATCACAGCCTGGCTGTTAGCATACATGAGCAACGCTAATCTTTCATGAGTTTTGTTCTTATTGTGACACACTGAATGTCCATGAAGAAACATTAAGACAAAAGGTCATGTATAAACATGTCACTGCAGGTAAACCTGTTTAAAATGTTGTAAAACACGACCACTAGCAGAAACACATCACCGCTACAAACTGCAGCTCGACTAGCGACACTCCACATCAAATCGGTTCAGTTTAAACTTTCTGCTATAAAATCTCTAGTTTTAATTTGTTTCACTTTGAGCTATGAGCTGCTTTGCACTCCAGTCCAGGTTCATTTTTCAGCTTGTCTAACAGAAAGCATATTTAGCCAGTTAGCATATTACAGTGCACAAAACATGCTAAAAGATAAGACAGATTTTATAATCCAAACAGAGCAAAGAGCAAACAGCTAATTCTTTATCTTCACTGTATTTATCTTCACAGTAATAAAACAGATTGATTGTGGACTTGGAGTTCAGCCTGGTTTAGCCTGCGACTAGCAACATGATCCTAATAAACATGGACATGCTAGTGCATGCTAGTAGTTCTTTCCTTCTTTCTGTTTGTCTTTCTTTCTTCCTTAAAGCCCCAGTCCATAATGGTGACACTGTTGAGTTCTGGACTGTGATTGGTCAGAAGGTGTTGGTTAATTTTCTATAACAGAAGCTCTGACAATAGCGCGGGTTTATATTAATGCACTTGATCTCCCACCAAATAAAAAAAAGATGTAAAGCATGGTGTAGTATCCGGGTCTGACCTGTCTATTCCGTAGATGTAAGCCACAGCAATCATCTCACAGAAGGCGATGATGAGTAAGGGAATGGAGCCGGCGAATCCGTCGAACAGAGCCAGCCAGTATTCACCAGAACGTTGTGTGAAGATCAGCGCAACGGCAAAACACACCAAACAAACAATTCCTGAAATTCAGATACACTCGGTGTTTACTGCCTGTAAAATAGTGTAACATTCTGTCTGGACACATTTACAGCATTCAGCAGACGTCCTTATCCAGAGCGACCTACATTCATCTCATTTATACATCTGAGTAGCTAAGGGCCTTGCTCAAGGGCCCAGCAGTGGAAGCTTAGCAGTGTTGGGATTTGAAATCATAACCTTCTGGTGAAAAGTCCAATGTCTTAACCACTGAGCTAACACTAAGTGTTGTGTTAGTGTTTAGTCATTTGGTGTAAGCATTAACAGGAAGTTACCCCATGGTGCTGCTGAATTCTGGATTCTGATTGGTCAGATGATACTGATAAACAATAAAAAAAAAAAGTTACTGCTCATTTCTAAATCAGTTTGTACAGGAAGTCAGGGAGTTTTTTTTGTGATTGTTGCAGCCAAAAATGCTTCATTTTGCTGCGGCTTTTTAAAAATTTTCGATGCAGTTTGCGTAGTTTCACTTTAACTAGTGAAATCGCAATCGCACAAAATAGTTTTGCGCGCTCTTTCACAGTGATGTTTGTTGGTAAATGAGACCTTTTAGCTGAACTCATGTTCGACTCGGCTGAATCGAAGAGTGCTTTGGATGAATGTGCGTCGTGATGACGGCACATGACAAATCTGCACTAATTTTTAAAAACTAGCTTGTACTTCTCGAGTCTCCTTTAAAGCAATCAAACAAACAAGATATATGCTAAATTTAACAATAAACAATCAATTGTTATTTCCTGGGTGAGTTAGCTACTTAGATATAATATGTAAAATATAAAATATCCATCCATCCATCTATCTATCCATTTTCTGTTGTGTGTGTGTGTGTGTGGGGGGGGGGGGGGGGGGGTCTGCATAAGGATATAGAATGTGTTAAAGTGATGGCTAAATTTGATCTGCTTCAAGTCTTTTGTTTTTATAATGGTGATAAAATGGACATCTGGTACCTGTTAGGACCTCTTTAGGCCATCTCTTGGGGAAGATGTTCAGATCCTGCAGAGGCACCACGACCCCCTCAATGCTGCCGAACATGGTGGAAAGTCCGAGACAGAAGAGCATGATGAAGAACAGCACTGCCCACAGAGGAGAAATGGGCATCTTGGTGATGGCCTCTGTGAACACAATGAAGGCCAGACCAGTACCTTCTACTCCCTGGTGGAACATGGAGTAAGATGCTAATTCAACTGTGAGGCTTGTTTAAGACATTATTAAATGCAAGATCGTAGAAAACCAACAATTGTACTGTGGGATGGTAGATCAGATTGCTAAATTGGGGCTAAAGGCCTCAATGTACCCCTGTGAATATGGAACCTCCTTCTCAAGCTGCCACCTCTTACACGCCCTGTGGTTTCATGTTGGCCATCGTGTACGAGTGCTCCAGTACTGCAGGTTGCGTTAATAAAAATTTATTCCAATTTCCATGGCTACAGGCAGAAGATGACCTGCTGCAACGTGCTGACAGCATGAGCTATGGTGATATGAGAGGTCACGGGCTTGGTGTTCGCCCCACTGCCATGTGCACGCTAAGTAAGCTGAGGTCTTAAGGGTTTAAAATGGAACCTACTGTAGTTGGTCATGAGGTCTCACCTGGCTGAGGAGATCCTGCAAATTACAGGTCTTCAGATCAAGCCCCTGAATTACTGATGGTGATGTGTTGTTGAGAAAATTTAGGACTTCATTGTAGTTATTCTCGGTTAGGTTTCCCTCTGGAAGGTCAAACTCATTCATGAGGGCCATGATGTTCCTGTTTACCAACACAGAGAGAGGCACAGCGAGGTTTGGTTTTGGTGGAACTACTGATATTTAGATGTTTAGAAGGCTCCCCACCAGGAGCTGGAGCTTGAGAACCAGGTTCAGATTTATCCCAGGAAAGGATATCATCACATACCCATTGAGACAGTCATCAAACTTCTCCATGGCCCGGAAGCCGATGATGGAATAGATGACAATGGCAGAGTAAACTGACGTGAGCCCGTTGATGATGGAGATGATAACAGCATCCTGTTCACAGTTGTTACTAAAAAACACAGTTAACACACGTGAGTTTAACAGAAAAATAAGTATGATGTATGCTTGTTTGCTGAAAGATTTACTCACTGTACAGAGTTGTAGCTGGAGAAGGAGATCAGTCCTCCAAAGGCAAGAGAGAAGGAGTAGAACACTTGGGCTCCAGCATCCAGCCATGTGCTGGGATTCGCCAACTCTTTTAACTAGACAAAATCAGATGGCTTCAGTAAAATCTTCAGCTAAAATAAAAGTGTTTGCAAGCACAAACCATTTTTAAATGGCTTTATGGAATTTTCATTTGGAAAAATCTGAGCTTTCAAGGAATTCTGACTTCCAAGATGACTTACAAGAGGACTTCTAACATTTATCATGTGTTACCTTAGCTTTATTGCTAGCCATATTAGCACTTTTGGTCAAGACATTTAAGTCCAGCTCCAGGATTATTCTTCATTAGAAGGGTTCAGTCCAATCTGTTAGATATTGACCAAAGAAGCTTCATGCTAAATGCTTTAGATTTCAGTTACCTCATTGCTAGATTGTTCATTTTGCACTGAAGCTTAGCTTTGCTTCCTGTAAAAGTTTTGTTTAGTCTCTGATCTGCTGAAGTCTGGACTGAGAGAACTGCCTGCCCTGACGACTGAGTGGAAATAAGACATGTTATTTCAGGGAGCATCACAAAGCCCAAGCTCAGAGGGTTAGGAATCAGAGTGCTCACATCTGGAGTGAAGAGGTATTTAATCCCTTCCGCAGATCCTTTGAGAGTCAGCCCTCGAATCAGGAAGATGGTGAGGACGACGTACGGCAGCGTGGACGTGATGTAAACAGCCTAGAAAAGACAATAAGCCAAGGAGAGAAGGGATTTTAGACATTTCTGAAAAGCATGTGGTGTTTAAAGCCTGTGGTGAGTCATGCTTAACTTTGGAACTCATGACTAAGCTTGAATGATGAATGAAGGTTTCCTACACACATCAGTTTTATGGTAGTGTAAGATAAAGCAAATAAACCTCCTGACTGATCATAAAACCAACATGGACCTTGACCCGAGACACACCTTGTTTATCGCATCTGACTATCCATGCAGATAGGAATCGATATTCACTGATAACTCACATTGTCTTTGGATGAAATGACAATAAATTATGGCTTTATTTATTGTCATCCCAGCCTGTCCCTCAATCAACCACAACCTCACTGTACAGCTCGACTCACTCACACTCATGCCAACCAGGACGGCCAGGAACCTTGGGGTGATTCTTGATAATGGCTTGACCTTTGCAGACCATATCTCAGCAACTGCAAGGTCCTGTAGGTTCATCCTTTACAACATCAAGAAAATCTGACCCTACATCACCAAACAGGCTACACAGATTCTAGTCCAGGCTCTTGTTATCTCAAAACTGGACTACTGCAACTCACTGCTTTCAGGCCTCCCGGCCAGCTCCATCAAACCCCTTCAGATGATTCAGAATGCTGCGGCGCGCCTCGTCTTCAACCAGTCCAAGAGAACCCATGTCACACCCCTCTTCATCTCCCTCCACTGGCTTCCTGTAGCTGCCCGCATCAAGTTCAAGGCCTTGATGCTCACCTACAAGACCTTGTCAGGAACAGCACCCTCCTACCTCAACTCTCTCCTGAAGGCCTACGTTCCCTCTCGCAATCTGCGATCGATTAGCGACCGACGTTTAGCAGTTCCAACTCAGCGTGGCGCAAGGTCCCTTTCCAGAACCTTCACACTAACTGTTCCTCAGTGGTGGAATGAACTTCCAATCTCAATCCGGACCGCAGAATCTCTCACCATCTTCAAAAAACAGCTAAAGACCCACCTCTTCAATGAACACCTAACCAACTCATAAAATAAAAAAATAAATAAAAAAATTGCACTTACACCTCTACTCTGCACTTTGCTTCTTCTGGAATTCAATTAATGGATCTCGTATGGTAGCACTACTTGTATTGTTCTCTGCTTGATATCGCTTTGCTTGTATCTTTCTCATTTGTAAGTCGCTTTGGATAAAAGCGTCTGCTAAGTGAATAAATGTAAATGTAAATGTAGGCTTACCTTGCCGGTGGTTTCAATGCCTCGGATGCAGCAGACCCAGAGAACAGTCCATGCTGTAATCAGACACATCACCATCCACCACTGCAATCCACCAGAATCCTCGATGTTATTCGAGATATTCAGAGTTTCTCTGTACCAGAAATAATCCACAGAGGAACTGCGGGCGCATTCTGACACCACACCTGTAGGGGGAGACAGAGAGAAGTAGAAGTTTTTCAAAAAGTTTGTCTCCAGGATGAGAAACATCTTCTAGATCAGTGGTCACCAACCCTATTCCTGGAGATCTACCTTCCTGAAGACTTCAGCTCCAACCATAATCATGCCCATCTGACCATCTAATCATTTCTTTAAGAAGTTCTTGATGAACTAAAACAGATGTGCTAGATTTTGGTTGGAGATTAAAACCTGCGTCTCAAGGAAGAGCGTTGGTGTAGATGTATAGAAGTCCAGACAGTTTGATTATTACGACTTACAGCAGATTAACACACTGGCGTAAATAAATCTTACCCAGAGTCACAGAAGTGATGGATATGGCCTAGAAAACCAAGGGTGTAATATAGATACAAATAAATGAATAAATAAATGTAATAATAAAGTAAAATCCAAGACAGCACCTGTTCTGTTTTCATTTATGGGACACTGACTCCATGGCAGTGGATCTTGGAAGGAGTTGAAGAAGTACCACATGACCCAGCCTATGATGGTGTTGTAGTACATTCCAACCATACAGGACACAAGCATGGATGCAGTACCTGTGGAGAAAGAGTTAGCTTAAAGAGTCTCGTCCTACACCCTGAGATCTCACTGTCTTCTCCTCTCGATGTGGACTTTACACTGTAGGATTTTGCTTTCGCAGACAAAAATCTTACATCATAAAATAATTCTTGGGTTGTGAGTTAAAATCAACATCTCAGAACACATAATGTGACGTTATTTAGTGTCACTGAGACCAGAGATGGCTGAAGACAAAGTATTGTCAGTGTGAGTGCTGCTATGTCGCTCGGCTAGAATCCACCAATAGGAGCACAGCTAACCTTTTTTTTGTTGTCCATTTTTAATATCTATTTTTGCACAATCCAGATTTCTGATTGATGTAGAGATTAAATAAAAGACCGTACGATTGTATACTATTATTGAGCGATAATCTCTCAGTCAGTCCCTTGATGTTATATCATCCATCTTTCTAATTTTATGTATGTTCTTTATGCTATGATGATGTTTAAGATAACAAGATTTCCATTCGCTGTAAATAACTGTTTTGTTTATCCAATTTTTGCATTTGTTACACTGTGAGTCTGAGCTCTGACAAACAGACAGGTTTATATTTTCATTTTTCTAATACAAAGCTCTAGGAGATATATACATATCATCAAAATGTATGATTGATCAAAAGGTCTTATTTGAACATCAAACAGTGAATAAATAAACACACAAAGTGCAACGTCGTAACTCCATTCTCAAATATAAAGCTACCCAACTGTACTTGTCCTTGTCTCCGGTTTGGAGGAAACATCTTTTGTACCTTTAGTGCACCATCAAGTGTACATTTAATTACCTTTTAGGGTTCATCTTTAAAGGTGCATCAGTACTCCTTAAGGTCCTAAACACTATATTCATGTTTCCAGGTGAAAGATAAACACTAAAGGTAATAAAAGGATGGTGTCACCCTAGCAACAAAGAAAGGTACAGTCTATAACCTTTATTTCTGTCCAGCCACCCAAATTACTCAACTCTGTCCCAGTGTGTGATTCCGGAGGTTACACTCACCGACCCCGGATAAATACGGATTGATGGACCTCCAAACTCCGACGCTTCCCTTCCTCAGTCTCTGTCCAATGGCGAACTCCAGATGTAGGAGAGGAATTCCCTCCAGGACCAGCAGGATGAGGAACGGGATCATGAACGCTCCTGCACACACAGAAGGAACATGTTGCTATTCTTGATTTTGGTTTTAATTCTAACGGTCTGAGATTTTTTGTAGGATAGGACACGTTTCCAAAGTGGGAATTAATGGTAGACATGGTGGTTGAGAGTTCCAGTTTAACCCCGCACCATCCTCAACAATGTTTGGACCATGAGAATTTTGTGCAGGAGACAGGTATAATTTGAAGGCAGTAGAGTTTTATCTCTACATGATCTGCTGAATCCAAACCTTTTTGATTGGTCTGTTGATGGTTTGAACAAGAGGTGAATCACCTCTAATTACCCAACTGAGTGAGTCTCTTATCAGACTGCTGTACAGATACAGTAAAATAAACCAACATTATTATTATTACATTTTACAGATGGGTGCATACGTACAGTAGAAGTACAACCGGACGACTAAGTAACATTAAAGACAGTGTTTCTTATCTCCAAGCGTGCAGTAAAATAATCTGCATATCTGATGGCGTGGGCTTGTTATGATGATGAATTATCTCATGGACACTTAGAGATAAAAAACCTCGACAGATAAATATCATGTTCAGCTTTTTTCCTACCATCCCTCAATTCATATTAATGATGAATGTTTTATAAACATATACTTTATGTACAGTATAATAACTCAATATCACCTGTTTTAGTCATCGACATCCTCAGACACATCAACAAAAAAATAACCAACGAAAGAAGAGCGCTAAAGCTAAAATGTTTCCAATCGTATGAGACCTCACCTCATAAACTGAAAAACATCAGCAATTTATTAAGCATCACATTTCATAAGTAACTTATGTACATTATAAAATCCACAGCATGATCTGCGTTTACACAGGGGTTAATTTAAAACAGCTTGGATGTTGAAGTAACTCGGGTTTGTAATTAACTTGTTTTCTGTTAACTATTATTGAGCGCTAATCTCTCATGTTATATAATCTGTCTTTGCTCATTTTATGCATGGACGTCTTTTTACTATTATGATGATGATGATGATGATGATGATGATGCTTCTTCTTTCCAGTGGCTATTAATAACTGCTTTGTTTATGCAATTTTTGCATTGTTACATTATGAGTCTTGTGGGGGGGGGGTGGGGGGTTGGGGGGGTCTTATCTGGTAAGGGCCGGTGTGGTTCAGGTTTTCATTCCAACTGAGCAGAAGCCACACCTGATTCTACTGAAAGCCAAGATCATTCTGATTAAACAGGTGGAATCAGGTGTGGCTCCTGCTTGGTTGGAATGAAAACCTGCACCCACACCGGCCCTTTCCGGATAAGACTGGACACCCCTGGAAGCTGTGACAAACAGACAGGAGAGTTGTTTTTTTTTTCTTTTCTCATTTTTGTACAGATTAGGAATGACCCATGAAGTCCATCCATCCATCTCCTATACCACTTATCCTTTTTTTCAGGGTCGCGGGGGAACCTGGAGCCTATCCCAGGGAGCATGGGGCACAAGGCGGGGTACACCCTGGACAGGGTGCCAATCCATCACAGATGACCCATAAAGTGACAAATCCAAATGATTAGTCTAGATAATATCTCGAACCAAGATTATGGCTGTCATGTCACGGCAAACTATCGACTCCATTTCCCAGAATGCACCGCAAACTACAAATAGTTGTAGACGACGACTACAACTCCCAAACTACACACAGACACGTGGGTTAGTTGTAGTGTGTGATTAGTCTTCCCCAGAAGACTAATCACACACACCTGTTCCCAATCACACTCACACCACACTTTATAAGAGACTGTTCTTTCACTAGACCTTTGTGAAGTAAACGCTCAGATGATCTGAGTTGATCTGAGTTGATCTGAGTTGATCTGAGTTGATCTGAGTTGATCTCCTTACCATCTCTAGTCTGTTTGCCTGATCGTTTGACCTCTATCTGTCCTTGTTGTTGATTTTCCCTTGCCCTTTGGATTATATTCTCTTCCATAAAAGCTCTTAAGTGCACATGCATCCGTCTCAACCTCCATTACATGACAATGACTCATGTGGTCTGACGTTTCTTTAGTTCCCTGCTCACAACTTTAATTCCTACCTGTAATTATCTCCCATTTACTGTTTGATGCAAAAAATGTAAGAAAAACATTTAAGCTTGGTTTTAATCTTCTTCTCTTATATACAAGCTCACGTTAAATATGTATAGAGATGTTAGGAACTAAAATAAAGCTTGGAAGGAAGCAGCGGAGATCGCTGGTGTCTCTATAGGGAGTATGTTTTCATTTTCACATGGATCAGTCTGTTCTTTAATTTGTGTTCAATTAGTTATCTTCACAAGAGATATAAAGTTGTCTTCCCAGCTTCGGGTTCCTAGACGTGTACATATCTAATCCACATGCCTTTCTGTGATGGCTGACTTCATTCACAGATTTTAGTCTGCTGTATTCTAGCAAGGCTAAGCTTCCAACCCAGTGAAGCATCAAGGGTCGACTTGGACCCCATCCTGAGTCTGTAATCTCCTGATGGTAGGAGGAAACTTTATAAACAGCTTGGGACCTACTTAGAATTTATAAATCGAGGGAGTTAACTGTACAGTCCACAAGCCCGGACCAGCCCGCTAAAGGTTCTAATCTAGTCCATCAAATGGATTTAGATTGTTTTTATACTGTAATTAAATTGATGAAATAGAGAAATAAACTCAGGGCTATAAACTCAGCTGCTGGTAAAGTGTGGAACTGATGAAATTCTTCATTAGAAAGCTGAACATTTTATGTCGTTTTTTCCAAAAGAACAGATTTAATGGTTTCACAGAAACTTTCAATTTTAAAAAATTCATTTTTTTATTTATAAAAGAATTTTGCAAACTGAACCCCACCCATTTGTGTAGATTCACGGTATATATTAATCCCAGTTAAGTTATATATATATATAGTTGTGCCCAAAAGTTTGCATACCCCTTGGAGAATCTGCTAAATCATAATACTGTTAAATTGTTCTTATTTTGTTTAAAGATCTTTTTTTTTTCATTTAGTACCGCCCTTCAGACGCAAAATAAGACATTTACATGTCTCCCAGAAGACGAAATACTAAGAATTTACACCGATCATCCTGTTCAAAAGCTTACATATTAACTACTGATGTTCTGAATGTTCATACATTTGTATGTTCAGAAAGCAACGTTCAGATAAATGCTGATTAATGAAATCATGTAAGACGTGTTACTGAGAGACTACACCTTTCCCTAAACCTGTAAAAACCCAGAGCACTCCATCATGGAGCACATGATGTACTATTATCGCTAGTATGTCAATATTTAACCGTTATTCTCTTTAATTGTCTTCCGCCTCATTGATGCTGCACTTAGTTCTCAAGTTTCCAACCATAAAAGTTCTCTTAATGGTACCAAAGAGTTCCGTAAGGTCTAGGTGGATGTTCCAGATTCATAAAAAAGGTCACTCTTACAAAATAACTGTTCCGTCTAGTTTCGTTGAACCCCTGGAGAACCGTGCAGAACCCTACAAAAGAGGGTTTCCCTTCCAGAAAGGGTTCTTTTAGGAACTTTTACCCATTTAAAAAAACAACTCTATAACATCACCAGGAAAGTGGAACCACGGCATAGAGAGAGGGTTTCACATTAAGAAAAGGTTCCTTTACACAGCGTTCAAAGAACCTAAGACTCTTTTTATCTTTTATCAAGCATGAATTTGATCACATCTTTCTAACTGCCTCATGGAGAACCCAAAGATGACAGGTCCTACCTCCACCATGGCTCTGACACAGGTAGGGGAACCTCCAGACGTTCCCCAGTCCCACACAGAACCCCACACAGGTGAGCATGTACTGAGCTTTATTGTCCCACTGAGGACGGTCTCCAGCCTGGACCTTCTCCATGTGCTCCAGCTCAGCATGCGAGGGGATTCGGTCCTCCAGACCCGGGTTCGGCAGCTTCAGCTTCATTCCTGCTCTCTGGAGAACCGCAGTCTGTGTATTCCCTGTGTGTGTGAGAGCTAGACTGAAGACTCCTGTGTGTGTTCTCCAAACGAGTGCTACTCCATTAATAGCGACCTTCAGCACTTGTTTTACTCCCTGTTATCTGTGGATCCATCTGAGTGAGCGAGATAGTGTCAGCTCAGCAAGATACACATACATCCTGAGTTTACAACTGTGTGAAGACCCTTACTGGAACACACACACACACACACACACACACACACACACACACACACACACTGTATGGTCTCTTTTACAATCTAAGAAAAAGAGAAATATCAATGAGTAAAAGAAATGTCTAGATGTCTGATGGTGTTTGTGGTTTTCAGTTTATCAATGAAATTATTAGTTAGTGATAAACACAATTAAACTATGACTGTGTTTTTAAATCAGCACTTTTTTTGTCAATAACACACACACACACACACACACACACACACACACACACACACACACATTCATGATGACAGTGCAGTAATTTTTATTGTATATAAATTTAGCGTGGTATCAGCACTATACCCTTTGAACAGTTTATTTTGATGGGTATGAATGGAACGTACCAATGGCTTGGGGTGGGGGTGGGGGGGGGGGGTCGTTCAGGTAGTTTGGGGGTCATGCTAACCCTAACCCTATGTTATTCTTTCTAATTGGGTAAAGAGTCTACCTTTCATTTCATGTTTGTTATTTAGTGTATATTATCTTTTTGGAAGATGTATATATAAAATACTGAGTAACAGGGTGGTGTGCCCTGCTGAAAAAAAACTACAGAAACCCTCACAGAATTTGTAATGGTTATAATGGGAATTGTATCGGTTTTAATGGAAACTGTAATGTCCCTGTGGGTCTCTACTGGTAATTTGTTGCTTTCCATATGTGGCATGTTATGTCTAGTGGATACCATTAATGACCAATAATGGTAATGGTATTAATGGTTAGCTAATGGTTTGTGCTGGTATTTGTAGTGGAAACCATTAGACTTTCTGTGATGGTTTCTATTGTTATTGTTTTTCAGCAGGGTGATGAAGTGGAGTTACTGTTACCAACCTGAAGTTGATTATTTTTCTCTAATAGCACGTCCCCAAGTGTTTTATTCAGTACAGTTCAATGCCATGACGTGTTACTGACGTGACCGCGACGTGAAGACGTTACACAGGGTCTAGTGTTCTGTATGGTACACTAACTGAGACACAGGTTTGGTAGTGGATACACACTCCTGAGTTCTAGCATGACCTCTGACCCCAAAGTCTTGTTCACGTCCTCTTTTTGTGTATCGAAGCTCACAGTTTTCAGGAGTTTCTTGCAAAGTTTGACCTGTTCTCTAGTTGTGTGAGTTCTGAACCCTGTTAATCCCCATTAGGTCTGAATGTGCTTCCACTGGGTGTCTGTTCATTTAACTCCTCTCTGTAGCACTATCTCATCAACTTAATATCTCATTATTTCAAATGATCTTGTTATTGCCATCTCTTTATTTTGAATGAATCATTATTTTGTGTTATTATCTTGATAAAAGCAATGAGGAACCCCACGATAGGCCTCTGGTGCCCCGCTGAAGCGTGATTTCCTCCACTGGTACAAAATATTATTCATAATGTACTTAATTTTTGCAAGGAAAGATTTGACATAGCAATGATAAAATCAACTTAAAAACTTTACCTATAAACCAAAGAATTGGACACGGCACATGAGTTAAAAACAAAACAAAACAAAACAAGCAAACAAAAAAACCATAACAGAAATAATACTCACAGTACTACACACTTTAAAACGTGCCCTGAAGCAAAAGAGAAATTTTGACAAAGCTTGTTGAGATAAAAACTGAACAAGGATTGAAAATGAAAACTGAATTATGAAATAAAATATATTTAGGAGAAATCCCAGATGTGAAGCTCCGCCTTTTACCTCCTTAACGTCCTCTAAATTCTCATCAATCTCTTTCTCCACCAGTGACAATCTTTCCACACCAGCATCTCCTCGTCTCCTACCCAACACGTTTCACTGAGGATTCTGACAGTCTACAACTCCAGCACAACTTCTCAGAGCTTTTAAATATTTTTTCCACAATCACCCAACATTTAATTGTGAACAATGATGAAGAGTGACATCATTCCTGCTTATACCTCATGTCCTCCCTTTAGCGCCCTCTGATGGGTGTGTACGGTATGACTGAACAAAACAAAATTAAAGAATAAACAGTAAAAAAAATTATTGACTTGTTCTTTTATCCCCCACAGCTTGGTAAGACATATTAGGTAGTTTAGTTGGGTTATTTGTTTTATTATCTGATTAATTTGATAACAACCCGACATGGTTAAAATTTTCCGGTCTCATGATGGCATTTTAAATTTGAACGGTCCAGTTTGATCCCATGAATGGTTCAGGTTAATCAGTTCAGTGTAAAATACAGCACGTGTACTGTAGACAGGAAAACTGATTTTATATGCACTAAATGGTGTTTATATGAAATATGTTGTTAATCAAGGGAATGAGGCAGACTGGGAAATTTAGAGCATTACTGAGGCTGCAGAGACATTACTGTGTGTACTGTGTCGATGTGAGCATTTCCTCACCTGTCCAGAGAAGGGCGCTGTAGCGACAAGTCAGGAGAAGTAGCAATATAACCTCAACAACAATACAGTCTATAAAGCATGTGTTTAACTGCAAACTGTCTAACAAACTGTGTGAAATGTACCTCATGCTGATGAAAAGAAAAATAATAATGCTATAAACTCACACACGATGATAAATCACACACTAACCGCTCAACACAGCAGCAGGAGAAAACGTCATGATTTCGCACATGCGCTGAAGGAGAAACAGGAGAACTGAACTCTCCAGAACACCTGAAGTCCTGTTTAAACAAACTCAACGACGCGAGGACGCAAAAGATTTTCAAGAGAACAAAAAAATTAACGCAGAAACATTGAAATATACATTTTCCTCCCATCTCATATTTCTTTCATCACTATGTCCCCTTAGGGGCTCTGTACTGTTGCAGGACGTGAGCTGAACAATCTCAGAGCCAAACAAATCCTCCCCGGGTTAATGAAGGTTAACAGCTTTATCAACTACAAAGAGATCAAGTTTGTCAGTAAACCCAGGTTTTAACCCTGAATCAGTGTTTACTCAGCGTGCGCATGCAGCAGGCCTCGGGTGTTTAAACGGGCTCCAGGCTGTTGGATCAGCATGTGTGCAAAATAAATAATGAAAAGGAGGGGAAATTATTTGTATAAATATTAATGTTACAGTGTTAAAGATCAAAAACTTTAACATCAAATCATCATTGCATGTTCTTCCCGTGCTGCAGGGGTTTCCTCCGGGTACTCCGGTTTCCTCCCCCAGTCCAAAGACATGCATGGTAGGCTGATTGGCGTGTCTGAAGTGTCCGTAGTGTGTGAATGGCTGTGTGGGTGTGTATGTGATTGTGCCCTGCGATGGACTGGCACCCTGTCCAGGGTGTACCCCGCCCTGTGCCCCATGCTCCCTGGGATAGGCTCCAGGTTCCCCCGCGACCCTGAAGAAGGAGTAAGTGGTAGAAGATGGATGGACGAGAACCTCCTCATCCTGTGCATGTGTATAATAACAGAAACGCCTGCCTCCTACACCTACTCCACTTCCATCCCAGAAGACTGGAACCTGCAGACGACCATGACGTGTCACATTGGCATTATGTTATTTTTTTAAATGAGTCAAAATGTGCCTCGAATTAATGTTCACGAGCAGATGTTCCCAAGGAGGAGTTCTCAAAGAGGAAATGTTTTCTCATCCTTTTTAACATCACCAAGGAGGACATAGTACACCTAGGGAACAAGGTTTACAATATCAGTCCATTGTGGGCGTGTCCCAAACCACACACCCTTATTATTTATCTATCTAGAGAAATGTCACTGTGCATTATGGGTATTGTGTATTACATGTGCCCTGTCCACTGTCTGATGGATGAGGGGTTGCTCAGTGTGTCACCTTCTTAAAGAACCCTGTTTAAGTTGTAGGCTTTTAGTCTGCTGCGTCACATAAATGTTCTGACATTTCAAACTCTCTCATGGAGAACTTGACCGAAGTCTCGACCAACACAAACTCCTCTCAAAATGGTCTGTGCAGATTTTTCAACAGAAATAACAGAGGTACAGTGTTTTAGAAAAAATGTGGGAGCAGGATCTAGCTGGCATGGATTTCCATTTCCGAGGGGTTTGTCAGGGTAAAGTTAGTCAAAGGTTGGATAGACTGAACTCGGTCACATGTAGAAATGGCCGGTTCAACACAAAAAGTCTCACATAAAGTATCCAGCTTGCCCTGAAAGTGGTGCAAAAAGGAACAGCAAACGCCATCAAACTGCCGAATACTGTGTCTGGGTGCTGGAACTAATTTGTTAACCATGCTAAACAGTGTTTTAGGCCGATTCTTAGCTTCGTTAATGATGCAGGAGATATAAGTAGAGCAAGCTGTATTCAAGGCAGTTTTATAATCCCTAACATGTTCCGAAACTAACAGGTAATGGACAGGTACACCCCACTTCCTAAAAAAGTCGTTCAAGTTGTCTGCCTTTTGTTTTCATTGCACAAAGCTCAGCATTAAACCATGGAGAGGAATGGGAAGAGGGAACAGACCTGGTCTTAATGGGAGCATGCTCATCTAAGGCATCAACAATAAGAGAATGGTACACATCAGGTATCACAGATGAACAGGTGAAATAGAAAACATCAGAAATCGCAGAGAAAGCAATCGATTGCTGGAAATCAATTAGCATCAACGTCATTAATATTACGAAATGATATGGTTGTGTTGTCTGTACATTTTGTTGGACAGATTAATGAAAAATCAAAAGTAATAAGCTTGTGGTCAGAGATAGGAATAGCCAAACCACAGGTGGAAATATAATACAAACCAGACGTACAGACCAGATCAAGCGTATGACTATGAGTGCTGGGAAATTAACATTCTGGAGGGGGTCAAAACTGTCCAAGACAGACTTTAAGTGAGTACTGTTAGATCAGGCAGTATCAGCATGGATGTTACCGTCTCCAAGCAGAAGGACGTGAGATGACACAGCACAAGTTATAGTTCATAGTTCTGTTTAGGTAGCCTATAAATTAAAATGAATATGAGGGGACGGTGATCTTAGTGTTCACCATCTTAGTGTTGTGAAACTCCAGTTCAGTAAGTGGTATTGAGTTACGATAGATAACCGCAAGACCACCCCCTTTGCTAGATGAATGCGGTTTAGACAGGTGCTGATATCCGTTAGGTGTAAGCAGGTTAAGATGCATGTAATCATCAGGTGTCTGCCAAGTCTCAGTGAGAAGTAGCGTGGCCAGGTTAGAGTCAGTAGTTAATTCATTAAGTTAGGGCCCTTTATCCCTGATGGAGCGACAGTTCAAGAGAGCAAAGTGATTATGCGATACACCAAGGTTTCCTGTCAAGGTATAATTTGAGTCTGTATTATTTATGTTCACAAGTGATCACGGTGTCCAGCAATCTCTTCGTAGAGGTGTTGGTTTAATCGATGTTCTATTAATTGACCAGATGCACGGTATCACATTAGGTGTTAACTGTTGGATGTTGAAAACCCATCGAGGTGAGCGATGTACATCGGATGATACCAAGCAACCGGCAGTGCTCGTACATCGCAGCGTCGAGGCGAGGCGTATCCCTTTAATGCCCTTAGTTCACATGTCAAATATCCAGTGGCCCTGTGAAATGTTAATCTGCAGATTAGGGAAACCAGGGGCAGGGTGAGTGCTAAAGCTTTTGATGTACTAGTGATAACTTTGAGAAAGCCAGCCATCAGCAAGACCACGTGAACCAAAACCATCAACATCTATAAATAGCTCACAGAGAGGAAAGCAAACCCACCTGACAGTGAGCAGAAAGAGCGAATGGCTGTTGACACCAGAGTCAGAAACTAACTGAAGTAACCTACATAATAAAACCAGGACTCTAGTATATGGATGATGTTATATAAAAGATTTATTTCACACTGTGTGAAGCTCTTAATAGCATATTTTAACAGAACAATTTGGAAAATTCTTCTTCTTTTCATGTCAAGGTTCCACTTCATAGTGGGACCATAGTGGTGGAAGGATTTGAAAAATATTTGATGAATCCAGTTCATTTAGAAAAAAAGATTAGTTATAAAAAAAAAAGTGTGGTTTAAAGTGTTTTCTCTGTAGTTAGTGTTGCTTGTTAGGTTTATAAAGGAAAGTTATGTTTGAGTTATAATGACATTGTTACGAAACAAGACTTGGACAGGAAGTATGCGCAGGAGTAAAGTCTTTATTTACACACTAAAGTGACTAGTACAGGAAACGGGGAAAATGGGGTCAAAACAGAAACAAGATTTGAGGCATGAAAAACAACACTTAGAACAAGACTATGAAACTATACAGCGTAGCACACTAATCCATCAACCCGTTTTACACCTGTAATCATCTAGCGTTTAGCTATGGCATGAAACAAGACACTATACATGGAAATCATTTAACTAAGGCTATGGCATGGAACACAAAACCAGAACAAATCATGGGAACGCTACCGTTTAGCACATTTACACATATACACATTAACTAGAACCGAGGCGTGATACATGAAAACAAACACGACACCTCTTTACTCATTTAACTATGACATGAAACACTCATTTAACTATGACATGAAACTCTCATCTAACTATGGCATGGGACAAGGAACTAGACAGGCCATGGAAACTTTACTGCGTGGCACCATTACGGTCTCGACTCTAATACCACGCAACGTGCGCAGCAACGCGAGGGGTTTAAATAACCAGTCACATTTACCTTAACTGCTGACAGCTGGTAACACTTGAAAACACACCTCCGCCAATAACTGAACAGGGAGGGGACAGAACAGAAACCAAAACAAGTGCACATGTCCATTGTAAACAAAGTCCTCTTGTCCATGTGCACTTCAAGCACGTGCACGCGCGCTCCAGCTGTCCGTGTACGTCGTCGCCGCAGCGCCATCTGCCGGCAAGATCATGACAGACATGTAAACGGACACATATATCAGAAATAAAATGTTCTGTGATGTGATTGTGAAGTGGGCGGAGTTTACAGCCTTCTTGTTTTTAGGTACTACTTTTCAGAAAATGCAAGTAACCATTTTTAATATTTATTGCTTCAGTTTAAGAGATGTGCTACATTTATTTATTAAAAATCTGAAAAAGTGCTCACCTGACCACGCCCACTGTTCACTTCTGTTAAATTTATATTAGATTGCTTGAGTATCGCTGCATGTTTATCGGTTGTATGCAGCTGTTTGTAAATGCAACAATAAGATAAACACTTGCATATCACTTATTTTATTTATTTTAAAAAAATGTTTTTATAATAAAAAGGAAGACAGTGTTGATTGGCATTGCCGTGTACAAATGTAGCGTTGAAACTTGTGTTTTAGGTGATGAGCTTCACCCTGACAGTGAAGTGCTGTAACACACTGATTCACACTCAAGGTCAAACATAAGGATCACCGTTCTGTTTAGATTTCTGTATAAGGTGTCTGGTTTCTGTATATTCTATCACACTCTTACTTAAACTTAGCTTCTCCTTTTAGCTGAAAACTTTCCTTTTCTCTACCCGCTCTCCAGGACTAATCTCAGACCTCACACTGTTCCAGTCCCAGTTGTGAATGAGGTCATATTTATGCAGTAGTGTTGAGTGCTTTGTGACTTTCTTTGGGCTCTGATTCTGTTCCTCTCCACTCTTCCTCCAGACTCTGGAACCTTGATTTCCAAAATGAAATGCAACATTCACGTTCATCTTCCCCGTGATTGCGGTTGTGTACTGAACCAGACTGAGAGATTAAAGGCTCAGGAAACCTTTGCAGGTGTTTGGAGTTAATGATCTGATTAGAGTCTTCTCAGGTCGACATTTCTGTATTATAAATTCTTTGTTCTGATATTTTGAGATGCTGGATTTTTGATTTCCGTGTGCAGTAAGCCATAATAATTAAGATTAAAACAAAAAAAGCTTGAAATATTTCAGTTTATGTGTAATGAATCTAGAATATATTAAAGTTCCACTTTTTGAATTAAATAACAGAAAAAATGATCTTTTCCATGATATTCACATGTTTTGAGATGCAGAAAGGTATGAACGAACTACTATTACATTTTGACTTCTGTAGTAAATTCTTCTGTAGTTCTGTGTAACAATTTTTAAGTAGATCTAATGGTCCTAATTTAAGCTTGTAGACAAAGAGCAAGAAACTAAAGGGAGAAAAAAATCTGTGAGATTTCACAATCATTGAAATATTATAAGATATTCACAATGATACGATATATGTACAGTGATGTAAAAAATTATTTGCCCCATCCTGATTTCTTGTGTGTTTGTGTATATCTCATACTAAACAGTTTTAGATCTTCAAACGAAATACAAGATAAAACAAAGGCAACATGAGTAAATATATAATACAGTTTTTTATTTTTTATTTTATTTTATTGAAGCAAAAAACAGTTATCCAACACCCATCACCCACGTGAGCTTGAGAGGTCCTGCAAAGAAGAATGGGAGAAACTGCCCAAAAATAGGTGTGCCAGGCTTGTAGCATCATTCTCAAAAAGACTTGAGGCTGTAATTGGTGCCGAAGGTGCTTCAACAAAGTATTCAGCAAAGGCTGTGAATACTTATGTTCATGTGCTTTTTTTGTTTTTTATTTTTAATAAATTTGCAAAGATTTCAAACAAACTTCTTTCACGTTGTCATTATGGGGTATTGTTTGTAGAATTTTGAGGAAAATAATGAATTGAATCCATTTCGGAATAAGGCTGTAACGTAACAAAATGTGGGAAAAGTGAAGCGCTGTGAATACTTTCCGGGTGCACTGCATCACAATAGGGGTGCTTTAAAGAATTAATAGCTCTGAATGTCTACTCTTGTTTTGAGCCCTAGGTTTTGCCTGTTAAGACTCCATACGTTGAACATGGCACTTTATGTGGCAGACCACACAATTTTAGGTGAGCAAAAGTATTGGAACAAAGTCTCAAAGTAAATAACACTTAACATTTGGTTGCATATCTCTTTCTTGCAATAATAATAATAATAATAATAATAATAATAATAATAATAATAAATATAGCTGCAAGCAGCAATTATCGGGGTTCAAGCAGTTTAGGGCCCTTACAGACATTAAAAGATACTACTTAATATTGTGCAATCCTATACGCACCTAAATCAAAGAAAAATCTAAGATAATTTTAAGAAATATTGGCCTTCGTTAAGCTTGTAAAACAGCTGCTGAACACTGCTCGACCAATGGTGGCCATGTTTTTCAAGATTCACAATTGTCCTCGTATATGCTGATTGGACCTTGGACAAGGACAGCTCTTGCGAGATTTATTTATCATATTTATTGGACCGATGGTTCCACAATTACTCCCAATTTTATATTTTGTTCTGTTATAGCACCACCAACTGGTCACAATCAGTATTTTTTTTTTATTTTTTAGAATGTCCTCAGATTGAACACATACATAAGTATCCCAAGTTTGGTGAAAATATCTCACTCTGTTCAAGAATTGTCTTCTTCAATTCCAACATGAGCTGGAATCCATACAAACATAACTGAAACTGTTTGTTGTGAGAGTCTGGAGATAGATTTAATGATTTTAATTTAATTCATATACTAGATCTTGTATGCATGTAGAGGTCTCACTCTGGATACTTGTGAGGGCTGATAGAGAGTCTGAACATAAGGCTGTTCTCTCAGGAGTAAGCATCTTCAACCCATTGAAGAGCCATAGCAATCAGCTCAACTGAAAGACTGCTAGATAGTCAGATATTCTTTTTTTTTTTAATGATATCTGATGCCGAGGGATGTAGATTACTGCCCCATACTTCTTGTACTTGGGGCTTTTGAACCATTTCTTAACCATTACTTAACTTGATGCAGCGTACTCCCCACAGACATTAAGAATCTGCTTATTGGCATGGCTAGACAGAGTCACGCAGTACGCCATTGTTAGTTTTAAATACCTTACTGGTAATGGTGACTTACCCACCTCCACTTGTAATGCCCTCCACACAACTAAAACAGTTGTTGTGTGCATGGAGTGAATTTCAACATACAGGCCAAAACCATATCCTGCTACATCTAGGGCACTTGTAGAAGGTAATGTAAAAGGTCTATTACCACGCTCAGCTAAAACCACTGGTCTGTTTCTATCTATTTCCATCGTGTATGTAACCTCAGCCTAAGCTTGGTTGGAATGATACTTTCATCATGACCGATAATCTTTTGTAGGGTCTAAGCTATTAGATTTATCTTACATCACATTTATGGCCAGCATGTTCAGATAACATCAGTGAACACTGTATGTAATCTGTCACTGTTAGCATGAGAGTGTAAAATAAAATGTACATGAAAATCAACTCAATCACAAGCAGATATAACAATTATATACAGTTTCAGAATGTTTAATAACTAATTTTCAACAGATTTCATTGGCATAATGAACATAGAGTATATAATAAATAAATAAATAAATAAATATTAAAAGCACTATAAAGAAGAACATACATTTTAGTAAAAACATGAGCTGGTTATATATAAAATTATAATATAAGTTATACTGTTTACAACCGATTCCTAAAAATATATCTTTTACATAAAATGCACAATACACATTAAAATAGCAGGTGTTATATATACAGTATCTCACAAAAGTGAGTACACCCCTCACATTTGTGTAAATATCTGATTATATGTTTTGATGTGACAACACTGAAGAAATGACACGTTGCTACAATGTAAAAGTGAGTGTACAGCTTGTGTAACAGTGTAAATTTGCTGTCCCCTCAAAATAACTCAACACACAGCCATTAATGTCTAAACCGCTGCCAACAAAAGTGAGTACACCCCTAAGTGAAAATGTCCAAATTGGGCCCAAATTGTCAATATTTTGTGTGGCCACCATTATTTTCCAGCACTGCCTTAACCCTCTTGGGCATGGAGTTCACCAGAGCTTCACAGGTTCCACTGGAGTCCTCTTCCACTCCTCCATGACCACATCACGGAGCTGGTGGATGTTAGAGACCTTGTGCTCCTCCACCTTCCGTTTGAGGATGCCCCACAGATGCTCAATAGGGTTTAGGTCTGGAGACATGCTTGGCCAGTCCATCACCTTCACCCTCAGCTGCTTTAGCAAGGCAGTGGTCGTCTTGGAGGTGTGTTTGGGGTCGTTATCATGCTGGAATACTGCATACTGATCATGCTCTGCTTCAGTATGTCACAGTACATGTTGGCATTCATGGTTCCCTCAATGAACTGCAGCTCCCCAGTGCCGGCAGCACTCATGCAGCCCCAGACCATGACACTCCCACCACCATGCTTGACTGTAGAAGACACACTTGTCTTTGTACTCCTCACCTGGTTGCCCCACACACGCTTGACACCATCTGAACCAAATAAGTTGATCTTGGTCTCCTCAGACCACAGGACATGGTTCCAGTAATCCATGTCCTTAGTCTGCTTGTCTTCAGCAAACGGTTTGTGGGCTTTCTTGTGCATCATCTTTAGAAGAGGCTTCCTTCTGGGACGACAGCCATGCAGACCAATTTGATGCAGTGTGCGGCGTATGGTCTGAGCACTGACAGGCTGACCCCCCACCCCTTCAACCTCTGCAGCAATGCTGGCAGCACTCATACGTCTATTTCCCAAACACAACCTCTGGATATGACGCTGAGCACGTGCATCAACTTCTTTGGTGGACCATGGCGAGGCCTGTTCTGAGTGGAACCTGTCCTGTTAAATCGCTGTATGGTCTTGGCCACCGTGCTGCAGCTCAGTGTCAGGGTCTTGGCAATCTTCTTATAGCCTAGGCCATCTTTATGTAGAGCAACAACTGTTTTTTTCAGATCCTCAGAGAGTTCTTTGCCATGAGGTGCCATGTTGAACTTCCAGTGACCAGTATGAGGGAGTGTGAGAGCGATGACACCAAATTTAACACACCTGCTCCCCATTCACACCTGAGACCTTGTAACACTAACAAGTCACATGACACCGGGGAGGGAAAATGTCTAACTGGGCCCAATTTGGACATTTTCACTTAGGGGTGTACCCACTTTTGTTGGCAGCGGTTTAGACATTAATGGCTGAGTGTTGAGTTATTTTGAGGGGACAGCAAATTTACACTGTTACACAAGCTGTACACTCACTACTTTACATTGTAGCAAAGTGACATTTCTTCAGTGTTGACACATGAAAAGATATAATCAAATATTTACAAAAATCTGAGGGGTGTACTCACTTTTGTGAGATACTGTATATAGACACACACATGCACACGCACACACACACACACACACATTTAAACATTGCATGTGTATGTGTGTGTTTGCATGTGAAGTGGTTTAGACAGGATGTTTAATTATACGGATCTGAAACCCAAGAGCAAGCTGCATTTGTACCAAAAGCTCGAGATGGAAGCGTACCTGTTCTTTTTTCTGCTGACTTGCACAAATATGCAAGTTGCTTCTGCTGGTATGTTGAGTTTATGTTTATCTGTATGATTATTATTGCAGTTAACTTTGTAATACTGGTTATAAAAACTATACTGAAAATTATTCTGACAACATGGAACCGTGTACGTGGTATATATGTGAAGTGTATTTAAGTTATTCATGTAAAGAACATGATTAGTGAGAGATCTGGTGCCGGTTATAGATATCATTTTACACATTTATAGCGTCCTCCATAATGTTTGGAAATGGGGATAATTTGGATTTATTTGCCTCTAAACTTGCCACAAGATTTAACTTTATTTGCCACAGATTTAACTTTGTACTCAAACAATTCATGTGTGAGTAAAGTGCACATTCTTCTATTTTAATAAAGGATATTTTTGATACATTTTAGTTTTACCATGAAGAATTTACGGCACTTTTTATACAATGCTACTTAATACTACTTAGCCACAAAAACAGGATGGCTAGGTTAAAGTTTATTAAAAAATAATTATAAGTGCCTGCAGGGTTCTGAAAAAAAAAGGATTAAATTCAGTTCAATGCTCCCAAACATACTGTCAAAGCCAACAAATAAGTTTTTTACAGCTAAAAGCTAAGAGATTCTTGACAGACCAAGTCACTCACCTGATCTAAAACATATTAAGCACGCCTTTCAAATGCCGAAGAAACAACGTAAGGGGAGTTAAGGCCCCAAAACCAACAGGAGCTGAAGATGACTGCAGTACAAGCCTGGCAGAGCATCAGCAGAGAAGATACACAACACCTTCTGATGTCTATGAGTCACAGCTGTCACTGCATACAAACGATATGCAGCAGAGTACTAAGCATGACTAATTTACTGTGCATACCACTGCTGTGTAACAAAGACTATGCTGTGTTGATGGAGGCTTAGGTATAAACTGTGCTGTAATTTCTACATGGTAAAACTAAAATGTATTTATTTTTTTAAAATGTTCTTTATTAAGATCTGAGAATATGCACTTGAACCACATGTGAATAATTTGAGTACAAATTTACAACTGTGGAGTACAGAGGCAAATAAAAATAAATAATGCCATTATAGAGTACACTGAGTAATAATAATAATAATAATAATAATAATAATAATAATAATAATAACAACAACAACAACAATAACAATAATAATAATTTAGAATATATATCATCTTCATCTAGATCACACTTTTCATTTTGAGCCAGGAAAAAGGTTTACTGACAGGCTCTATAATAACTGAATAAGTCATTCTAAACCGGCTGTCATGTCCTGGCAAATTCCCAACTCCATTTCCCAGAATGCCCCACAAACTACAAACATGGCCAACGTCTACAACTCCCAAAACTACACACAGACACGTCACCTTCTCCTGAGGACTTAATCAGAGACACCTGTTCCCAATTACACGCTCAATCACACCACACATAAAAGAGACTCTCATAGACGCCGCCTTTGTGAAATGTGCGTAGTCACGTTTAGTCTCTGCTCTTACTGAGCCATGAGACTGTGATTGTGTATTCTGGGTTCGACTTTGTTTTTGACCTGGTGTTTTTGCCTTGCCTTGCCTGGCCTGGACTGTTTGCCTGGTCACCCGACCTCTGCCTGGTCCTTTGGACTCACTGTTTTATTAAACTGCCATACCTGCACTTGCATCTCTTCTAACCCTCATTATGTGACACCAGCCTTTAAACTGAATTTATAAATGTGCATAGAACCTGTATTCTTCACACTCAACCCTATTCTTGAGTTTGGGGATGATAAACAAAAAACATTTATTGTTGGCAGAGCTGCGATTAATCCTAGGAATAGATAATAAGCCTGCCTCAGCTGAACAAAGTGCTTGAGATTTCAATTCAATTTTATTTGTATAGCGCTTTTTACAATAGACGTTGTCTCAAAGCAGCTTTACAGAAATATATAAACACGGTATACAGATATTAAAGGTGTGAATTTATCCCAAATGAGCAAGCCAGTGGCGACGGTGGCAAGGAAAAACTCCCTAAGATAAAAAAGAGGAAGAAACCTTGAGAGGAACCCGACTCAGAAGGGAACCCATCCTCATCTGGGTAACAACAGATAGTGTGAAAAAGTTCATTATGGATTTATATGAAGTCTGTAGGGCCTTAGGAGCAGCCGTAGTCCCAGCAGTCTGGAATTGGAGTAGATGAGAGCTCCATCCAGAGGCAGGACATCCGAAACGGATCAGGCAGGTCCGGAGAGCAGAGAGGATCAGGATCTCTAGTATCTCCATAAAATTGTGCATGTGAGATGGGTTATACTACTCCAGAAGATCAGTAAGATACAACATTAAACCCTTCAGAACTTTACAGAGCATTAGTAAGTCTTTGTAGTCAATTAAAAACCTAATAAGCAGTGTAAACAAAATAAAACTGTGATATGACCCTCTTTTCTTACTGGTCTTTTGACTAGAATTTTCCGCTTTGCACCAGAAGTCAACTACACATTCATCCTGTGTTAAATGTAGAAAAAAAAAAGTGACAAAATAATAAAAAGGAACACAATTTTCCACCAAATGTAGTGCTTGATGCATGGGATGAT
The DNA here is from genome assembly GCF_023375685.1 of Ictalurus furcatus. Lineage (NCBI taxonomy): Eukaryota > Metazoa > Chordata > Actinopteri > Siluriformes > Ictaluridae > Ictalurus > Ictalurus furcatus. The sequence continues at coordinate 31,079,191 of NC_071268.1, forward strand.
TTACACAAGCACATTTAGTGCACTACGCTAAACAGGAGGCTGTGGCTCAGGGGGTAGAGTGGGTTGTACAGTAATCGTAGGGTTGGCAGTTCGATTCCCGGCCCACGTGACTCCACATGACTCCACATGCTGAAGTGTCCTTGGGCAAGACACTGAACCCCAAGTTGCTCTCGATGGCAAGTTAGTGCCTTGTGTGGCAGCTCTGCTACCATTGGTGTGTGTGTGAATGAATGAGACACAGTGTAAAGCACTTTGGATAACAACGCTATATAAGTGCAGACCATTTATAAGCTTCTACTATTTGTTATTTGCCTCACATCCGCTGGGTTGAAATGAAAGAAAATCAAACAGACACCAAACACATCTCTGGGTAAAGGTGAACCTGTGCACATTTTATATTTAACTGTTCCTTTAAGAATTGTTCATTTTTTGCAGATACATCTTTGTCGAATTTAAAATCGGCTGACACACTGACTGTGCGACAGAAAGAGAACATCACGCTGCAGTGTGACATCACTGGCAATGAGGATGTGGCCTGGTATCTTCTGAGTTCAGACAGGTTTACACTTCTGATCTCAGCACGGAAAACTCGCACGCGTAAAGGCCTCCCCGTTTATTATAACAAAGACGAGAGTCGCTTTGCCCTGAAGCCAGACAGCGAGATTAACACGGCTATCTTCACCGTCTTCAGTCTAAGGGAGGACGATGAGGGACTTTATTTCTGTGGAACTGCAGCCAAGCCAACACAGCTGCATTTCGGCAGTGGCACCAGACTGCAGTTTGAAGGTTTGTGCACTTTAATTTATTTTTTAATTAATATGTATATTAGGATTTATCATTGCATGAAGCTTAAATGCAAAAGAAGAAGTAGATAGAAGATGGATCTGACCCATCAAACCTTTACAGTCATATCCAGACTGGGATTATAGAACAAGACCAGCAACACGAACATACTGAACAAATGATTCAGTGCTTCAAGAAATACAAAACAAATGGTGATATATTTTTTCACACAAACGATTAGAATTACTTAAATACTTTAAGTTCTGCACCAAATTAATTCACGTAAATATGCAGCTAACACCCAAAGTGTATATTTTACTTTACTGGCTTAAATTTTATATTATTTTTCAAGAGCTCACAAAACTAGAGAAAAGGAGTGTTTATTTAAATGTTTATTTAAATCGATTGCATAATGATTTGGGGGCGTGGTCTTTGAACACAAATCACATTTGCAGAACTGAATCTCTCTCTCTCTCTCTCTCTCTCTCTCTCTCTCATACACACAAATATAACAAGTGGTTTTCTGTTTCCATTTTGGTGAAGAGCATGCGAGATGCTTAGTAACAGCGTTTTGATTGTCTTAATTCCTCTCAGACAAAAGCAAAGACACACAGGAAACTTTCTCTACACAGAAACCACATGAAGGAGAAGTGGAGAATACTGGTAATAAACATAAACAGCATGATTCACTTCTGTGATTAAATATACATCCATAAAACAGAATTTAAATCTCTCTCTCTCTCTCTCTCTCTCTCTCTCTCTCTCTCTCAGGTACTGTGAGTGTGTGTGAGAGAGTGGTAATGTTTGGTGGTGTGGGCGTGGTCACCTTGCTCTTAATCCTGACTACTGTAGTTGCATGCAGCGTGATCAAACATGGACAACGTCAGTCATGAGATAAATTATGCTGATGCAAGTTATTGAGCTTTAAAAAAAAGTTTTTACAAATAATTTACAAAAGTATTACAAAATAAAGTGTTTGCACAAGTTGTAATTTTTCTTGTATTTAATTCTGTACTGCACTTTGATGTTTTCTCCTTTTTATTGTTCGGTAATGTCCCTCTGGAGGTATCTGTCTCTTCACTACTGTTAGATTCAACCGCAACTCGAACTCCATTTCCCAGCATACACAGCGGCCTACAAACACGGCCGCCCCGACACAACTTCCCACAACACACACACACACACGCACGCACGCACCCGACTACGCTCTCAGTCACTGGACTTTTAATCACACACACACACACACACACACACATTCTCATCCACACACCAATCATTGTGCACTATATAAACCTCTTCTTGGTTCAGCCTCACTGTGAAGTAATCACTCAGTTTCTCTTGTGTTTTGTCATTATCAAGCCGTTGTTATTGGTCTTTGTGTCCTGGTTTTGATCTTTGCCGATGTTTTTGATTGGTCACTGTTTTGCCTCTGTTACTCTGATTGCTCGACCCTACTTCTCGATGTGCTTTTTTTGTTTTTTATTTTTAATAAATTTGCAAAGATTTCAAACAAACTTCTTTCACGTTGTCATTATGGGGTGTTGTTTGTAGAATTTTGAGGAAAATAATGAATTGAATCCATTTTGGAATAAGGCTGTAGCATAACATGTGGTCAAAGTGAAGCGCTGTGAATACTTTCCGGATGCAATGTAACTGTGATTATTTACTAAATGGGGATAAATCCAGTAAATATTGTTTTAGACATGCATATCCCTCATGAATCCAGACTGATTTTCATCACCAGTCATAGGGGAAAAAGAAAGTACACCCTCGTTCAATTCCATATTTTTATTTATCAGGGCCTAAATAACAATTGTGTGGTCCTCACCAACTTCAATCAACAAACAAAAAACAAAACAAATTTCAACATGTAGTCATTTTCCATTTAGTCAAATAGAAACCAACATTCTGAAACCAGGTGGGAAAAAATAAGTGTACCCTTCCTATGTCCATAAAATTAAGAGAGTTATTAGTAGCCAGATGTTTCCAATGAAATGCACAAGATTAGTCAATCATCAAGAAGAGCGAGTATATTTATAAAAGCAGATTTGGCAGTTTGGTTTTCCTGGAGCTCTCAGGTGTGTTTCTAAATCATGCCAAGAGGAAAGGACATCAGCCATGACCTCAGAGAAGCAATTATTGCTACTCATTAATCTAGGAAGGGTTATAAGGCCACCTCCAAACTATTTGAAATTCACCATTCTACAGTGAGAAGGATTGTTTACAAATGGAGAGTTCAATTTAATTAAGTTTTATTAGTATAACGCTTTTAACAGTGGACATTGTCCCAGAGCAGCGGTACAGAAATATATACATTCAGGATATAGATGTTAACTGTATGAATTTATCTCTAATGAGCAGCCAGAGGAGACGGTGGTGAGAAAAAACTCCCTGAGACGATATGAGGAAGAAACCTTGAGAGGAACCAGACTCAGAAGGAACCCGTCCTCATCTGGGTGACACCGGATAGTGCGACTATAAATAAATACACCCCTTCTATAAATGCGCTAATACTACATGCTCAAATAGTGCAGTTGTGTAAGCAGGAAATTCATTACAGTTTCTACATGAAGTCTGTTGTGTTGAACTTCTCCACTGATCACTGATGGAGACTCGAGTGCAGAACTGTTTGTGGTAATTGAAGTGTTAAAGCTATCACAGCATAACTGTTCATATGAACTGAGGTCCAGAGCATCTTTATGATGTTTAAGTGGAACCGTCCTCAGTAATCTCAGTGATCTTTAGTCTGCACCATGTGGGACATCCTCAGCAGCAGCATGTGACCTCCAACTGATGATCCAACCAGAAGTAGGACATCAGGATGGATCAGGCAGGTCCGGAGAACAGAGGGGGTCAGGATCACTGGCATCTCAGGAGTATCATGTTTAGCTCGATAGAAAAAGAGAGAGAGAGAGAGAGAGAGAGAGAGAGAGAGAGAGAGAGAGAGAGAGAGAGAGATTATTAGGTATGCTTATTGTCCTGTAATGGTTAAGGACAATGTAGTTTGCATGAGTGAAAGCAGGGACTCCGGCAAGACTAGCTATGACATCATAACTAAAAGGGAGAACCAGAAGGGAACACAGACATGAGGGATCTCTGGGACATAAGGCGAGCAGACACTCCACCATCAACACACCTGGGTGAAGGTGTGAAAGGTGGGGGTGGGGGGTGACAGCATCCAAACATCCCAGTTCACCTCAACAGTCTACACCTGTGAACCTCTAGATCTGCTCCTTTACCTAAGAACAAAACTATTCACAGAAAGCTTGAATAAAAATAATCATATGATCACATGTGAAATGCATGTGATTTGTATGTAAGGGAAGAAGTTTTCTAGTCAGGTATTTAATAAGTTAAATAAGCCAGCTTGGCTTTAGTATTCCAGAAATAAATTCCCAAAATCTGCATCATGTAATATGTACATGACATTGTAATGTTTTTCCCCACATTGACACAGAAGAGAGTTTCTCGCATAAGCAGTTTATTTATCAGGCTGCGGTCAGCTGCAGCTACGCCAGCTTTGAACATCAACACATTAAAACAATAACTGCACACTTCACACCCACACCACCAAACATTAACACTCTTTCACAGTACCTGAGAGAGAGAGAGAGAGAGAGAGAGAGAGAGACAGACAGAGAGATAGATTGATTTTTAAATTCTGTTTTATGGATGTATATTTAATCACAGAAGTGAATCATGCTGTTTATGTTTATTACCAGTATTCTCCACTTCTCCTTCATGTGGTTTCTGTGTAGAGAAAGTTTCCTGTGTGTCTTTGCTTTTGTCTGAGAGGAATTAAGACAGTTACTAAGCATCTCACATCCTCTTCACCAAAATGGAAACAGGAAACCACTTGTTATATTTGTGTGTATAAGAGAGAGAGAGAGAGAGAGAGAGAGAGAGAGAGAGATGTAGCAGTTGTGGTGTGGATGAGATGTGACGGAAACCAAGAAAACTTTACTGAAACACTTAATCTTTCAAAACATTCCATAATATAATAGCCTTAGGCCTTAAAGTCAACACAAAATATTGAAACAACCCACCAATAATACTCAAAATGTAATCACTTAAGTTCTGCAAATGTCATTTCAGTTTAAAGACCACGCCCCCAATTCAGCATGCAGTCGATTTAAATAAACATTACTCCTTTTTTCTAGTTTTGTGAGCTCTTGAAAAACAAGATAAAATTTAAGCCAGTAAAGTAAGTAAAATATACACTTTGGGTTTTAGCTGAATATTTACATGAACTGACTGCTTTGCTATAATAAACTGGGAAGCCTTTACACATGTGAGTTTTCCATGCTGAGATCAGAAGACAGCTTCCTTCTGCTCAGTTAGTTTTGGGTGTTTGTTGTTTTGGCCTGGCCAGCCTGAAGCAATACCAGTGACTGTATATTTTCTACAGTATATTGCATAAAAGATGATTTGTGCCATTGTCCTCATTTCAACCCGAACTAAGGTGTAACACAGGTGAGGAGGCCAGGAGGACTGGGGTGCAGGCATTGTTCCAGTTCATCTCAAACGTGTTCAGTGGGGTTGAGGTCAGGGTTCTGTTCAGGACACTCGAGATCTTCTACCTTCTTCCAGCCTTAACACACCACGTCTTCTTGGAGATTGCTTTGTGCACTTTGTGTCACGCTGGAACAGGTTTGGGCCTCTTAGTTCCAGTGAAGGGAAACTGTAACGCTACGGCGTACCGAGACCTCCTGAATGCAAGGTGGGCAGCTATACGTACAACAGACAAGTGTAGTAATCTGAGAAAATAACAGCACTGGGATGTCTACTCTGTCATGCATGTCGGCACACAAGGTAGTTGGATTCTGACAAAGTTTAACGTAATTTTTTTTTTTTAAGTGTCCCCAAAAGCTGTGCCTAAGATATCCGCAGTTTGACCAGTGTCTGCATGATTTTATGCGCTGTTGCCACTTGACTGGCGAATTAGCATGAATACACAGGTGTAAATGTGTTCCTAATAAAGTGTAAGGTGAGTGTATATACATCAAATAAAAATATATCTAAAAAGAAACAAGCCCAAAGTTTAAAATACAGCCTTTTATTTAGAAACACCAGCTGTCTCAAATATATTATACATTAAATATTAAAAAAATAAATATGTTGTAAGAAAAATATTTTAATACTTAATATATTACTATATTTTAAAGATGTTTCTTTGGCTTATGAACATCAGGGTGTCTGCAAGTATCCTTAGGGTACATTAAATATATCCCAGCTGGGATGAAGAAAGGGGTGGGGCTTCCAGAAGTGTCAGTTATGTATTTTGAGTAATAACTCATAGCAGCCTACTCTGATGTTAAACTGCATAACAGAGAGCACAGACAATTACACTGTCTTATGACAAATCTTCTTCTTTTTATCAGGGACACTCTGGCCAAAATGTCCAACTGATACAGCAGTTGTAAACATGCCTACTAAACTCTTACAGCGATGACGCAACAAGCTCTGTGGCAAGATTTCCCACTTTTAATACGTAGAAAACCACGTCCTCATTTTATCTTAAAAGGTGGAGGCAAAATTTAAAAGACTACAAAGTGGCGGTGGATGTACCAAGATGTGCTAAGTAGGCCATCTTCTTTTATGGACCTGCAGACACCCTGAGACATGAGGTACAAAAACGATGGCATGCAGCCATGAAGAAGAGTAATGTAGTCAGATTCACATTTCAGGACAAATTTGAGCAAATTCCAACACTCTCGCTTGTTTCAGTAAGCTTTCAGTAGGTAGGCTCAAACCTAGAGCTGTGAACACTACCCAGCTAACAGGGCCAGAGTGTGTGCTAGACTATACAGAGGCCAGAGACAGCATACAGAAACGTAAACAGAATCATCATCGCGTTGCTCCTTCACACGGATGAAATACTTTTGGTTTCGGCCCATCACAGCTGTTCAGTCACCTCAATTTGGTTACTCCTTGGGGTTATGGTTACTTGTCCAAGCCCCTGATTCAACATAGGGGTGCTGGGCATGCTGTTGTTTACTGCAACAAAATCAAAATAGCACTGATTACCATGATATAACATCATTTGAGTATTTGGCATTTAAGGTGGTTGGTCCAACACCGCTCCTTATAATAACAACAACAATAATAATAATAATAATAATAATAATAGTAATAATAATAATAATAATAATCTATTGATCTCCAGAGTTTTTCCTCAGAAATTAATGAACTACTTACTACCTTACATCTTCAACTATCATACTACTTGCTGACTTCAACATCCATGTGGACATTGATTCTAATAAAACCAAGGAACTTATGCCAATACTGGACTGCTTTAACCTCAAACACCACGTGAACTTCCCCACCCACACTCCTGGTCACACACTGGACCTGATCTGTTCATCTGGGCTAAACAATGTTGGAGTTACTGACTCACAGCCTGGTATCTCTGACCATAAGCTCATTGACTTCAGTTTCACTATTCCCCAACAAAAAAAAAACATCATATCTTATCATAATCCGAAAGGGATTGACCCAATATCTTTCTCTTACTCTATTTATGCTTCTTCTATTCTTGACTCTGCTCAACTTTCCTGTCCCACTGAGATCCTGTCCAGCTAAAACTTTGCCATTTCTTAAGCTTTGGAAGAACATGCCCCCACCAAGACCAGACTCGTTCCCTCCTCTCAAGCCTCTCCCTGGTTCAGTCCTGAGCTTCAGAACATGAATACACTAAAGCATTATGGAGATATAGCCTATAGTGGCTTAGTGGTTAGCACATTTTTGCTATCACACCCAATCATATTCAGACCACACATAGTAAATGTCATCGCCATCATGACTCGAGTGTACCTGCACAGTTTCAGAACAATGCCACTTAATGCACGAGTTAAAATGCAATTTTACAACTTTATAAATAATTCTGTTGAGGATTTTAATCCACTGGCCTAAAAACAGCACAACAATTATATGTTAAATCAATCACTTTGCCATTTTTCGTGCTTGGCCCCGTAATTGCTGCTTGCAGCTATATTATTAATTTGTAGTAAGACAATCTGCTACAAAACTCACAGTCATTTCCGTTCTCAGGATTCTCTCTCAGTCCTTCCTCCAACTCAATGTCTTTACGTAAATCACACTTTCCATTTGATCTCCAGGAATGACAAAATCCCAGGTTTATACCTACGGAGTACAAGTATGTGCAGGCAAATATAAAATTGCAGTTTTATGATTTGCAAATTTGTGATAAGTTCCATCTAAAAAGGTCCACAACAGTGTATCTAGGGACATGGGGACATCTTAAAGTAAAATTGTGTAAATATTTTTGAGGGTGAATCAAACTAAAGATTTCTGATAGATTTACAAAACTTTCTGAAAGTTAATTGTACGAATTTGGTTAGCAAACCACTGATAAAGATTGTTTGCAGCACATGTAATGTCACTGTGTGGACCAGACAATGTTTCATGATATACAACCCCAATTCCAAAAAAGTTGGGTCGTTGTGTAAAATGTAAATAGACAGAATGCAATCATCGACAAATTTTAAAAAAATCCATGTTATTCACAACAGAACATAGAAAACATATCAAATGTTTAAACTGAGGAAATATACAGTTTTTAGGGGAAAATAAGGTAATTTTGAATTTGATGGCAGCAATACAGGGGACAGGGGGCAGGGGTGGCTTGGTGGTTAAGGCTCTGGATTACTGATAAGAAGGTCGGGGGGTTCAAGCCCCAGCACTGCCAAGCTTCCACTGTTGGGCCCTTGAGCAAGGCCCTTAACCCTCTCTGCTGCAGGGGCGCTGTATCATGGCTGACCCTGCGCTCTGACCCCAACTTCCTGACATGCTGGGGTATGTGAAGAAAAGAATTTCACTGTGCAGATACGCTTTTGAACTGATCGCTGATAAAAAGCCGGATGGTCCCTCTCCTCTTTAGTTTAGAGGACGCAGTGTTCATGGTTTTCAAAAAGAATTTCAGATTTGGATTCGTCTGACCACTGAACAGTTTTCCACTTTGACTCGGTCCAACTTTTTTGGAATTGGGGTTGTATAAAGTCACAAATGTATACTGTGGTGATGATTAGTGGAAATGTCTCCAGACACAGTAAGTGAGAGAAATCTCTAAAATTCATAATTTAATATTCTATTGTATGTTGAATAAACCTGTATTCCTACTCACCACGTTTTACTGTTTTACTCACGTTTTCTCATCAGATATAACACAAGAATCAGGACTACAGCAGCAAATAACACAACGATGATGATGATCTCTGGCTTTTTACTCCAATCTTCATCATCAGCTCCCCCTGACCAAGACAACAAATACAAAAACAAATCGCATGAATTGTGTAATTACTTCTTGTTAAATGCACCCACAGTTTACATTATCTTATCATTAGGGCTGTTCTGATGTTTAAAATGTGTTAAAGTAAAAAATCTGCATTGACACTTACGGGTGGAGTTGGTGGTGCTGCTGGTGTTATCAATGCTGGCGGTGTCTCTGATCAGAGACGGTGTAGCAAAGGCGTCAGGCTCTGAGAGACACAGTTTGAAAGGTGAAAACATTTGTGTGGCACAGCAAACACACACCTACAACTTACACAGGATTCTTTAGGACAATCATCCGGGAATATACAATAATACACTGTGGAATATGCAGACAGTTCTATTGGAACACGTCCGCAGCGGACAGGTGCTGTTACGCACCCCACATAGTGAAATGAGTAATGATGTTCTCTTACTGGAAACTGTGAGGCTAAGGTTGCAGAGGGGTTTTTTCTTCTCGATCAGTTGGGAACACTCGTAGAAGACATTGTACTCCTCGGTGAGGTTACAAATCTGTAGACAGGTGCTCTTGAGAACAACTTCTCCTGTGTAAGACGACTTCCTATCCAACGTACTGCCAGTTATTTCACAAATTTCTTCCACACCCCTGAAACAAGAGATGGTGGTGGTCTGCGTCCCAAAACAGCACAGCTCTACACACTGTCCAACAAATGCAGTAAAAACGCCAGCAGTAGAAACCCCTACAGAGAAAATTAATACAACACACTGAGCAAGACCTGAACAAACACCACTTCATCAGAAATGTGTAGATTTCAGAGTTTATGTTAGAAATCCTCACCGAGACAGCAGAACATCAGGATGAGGAACACCATGACCCTCTGACTGTCTGACCCTGAGGCCCTGCAGAAAGGCAGAAGACAGCAAATGTTAATGTAAAAAAGGATAATAGTCATGTAAACATCTATGTCTAATTACTTTAATTATCCATACAATGTATTATACTAGAATTCTCCCAGGCGCACTTTTTAGTAACACTGAATATCATTCTCCTTTCTGGAGCTGAACAGCCTTCTGGGACAAGGTACAAAGTATGTACTAAGCAAATCGAAATCACTTTTTTTTTTTTTTTTTTTAAACAACATTTCCGTTGATTTTGTGCCATCTGGATATCTCTATGCTCCGGCATGGATGGATTATAGAGATGCCTGTACAATCGTACCTTTCGGCAAGAGTCGCCTCCAAGTCATTCATTTCCGGATGTGGCGCTGCGCGGCAAGTTACAAAAAAACACCGTGCAGACCGGCACGCGGAATGAGGCCTCGCGCACTCAACACACTCGAGCACCCACTCCGTGATGACGTAATTTTTGCCGCGCGCTCCCTCACAATATTGCGGACGCGTCGAGTATAAACCAGGCTTAACGCCGTCTAGCCAGGGCCAGTGGCACGAAGGGGCCCCTCATTCAAACCGTCCCGCCCCCTCAGTAATTATGAATGTGATGATGGCCCGACCAAGTTCAAATGCGTTCCGCGGTCCATGATTTACGGGTTGTATATTCTTGTCACTGTACTTCCGGTAGCACAGACCAACAGACCAGACTATAAATTTGTGCTATGGTAGGATGTAGGGCATTTCGACACAACACACATCCTGGGCTGCAGGTTTTTCTAGTTGGGAATACTTTGCGTTACGTCATCGCCCCTCTTCAGTACGCTGCGGGTGCAGGGCCTGTGTCTACCATTAGTGTTTGTGTAGGGTGCCACAAATTTTTTTTTTTAGCATTTTCAAAGGGTGCCGTGACTAAAAAACGTTGGGAAACGCTGCTCTATGCGGCGGCCACCGGAAGAACGAACGACTCGAACCGGAAAACTCGTCAGGTGAACTAATAGTTTCTGTGCAGAACCTATGGGGATGCGGCTGCGCATGCGCGGTCAAAAAATGAACGAATCGTTCATAAACACCACTATTCTGTAGTAGTTCAATACTTCTGGCACAAATTTAATTCCATATCTTTCAGTGTTATTATCGCTGAGTGTGTAAAAGCAGATTAACAGTGATTTTAAGAACAGCGGCTGGTTTATAGGAAAACTGCATCAATTACAGAAATGAATAATAACTTGTAGCTGATTGGTTTGGCTGTGAATAAGAATAACTTACATGTTTTAACCTTTCTCAGCCCACAAAGAGAAAGCTGTTGAAGACAGAAAAATCCGACTGTGAAACTTTACCAGTCAAACACCTGAGTTTACTTCTGAATAAATAATGCCACTTTCAACCTTATAAACCATGTTTAACAAAATATAGAGCAGATTCTTACAGTTTTCAGGAGTGTTTTGGTTCCTCTGTGTAACAGGTCTCTCTCAAAGACGTGACTGCTGCGCTGTTCCGGTCTGACCGAGTCGCTCACCTGTATACCTGAGCACTGGCTGTGATTCTTCTCTCTCTGGGTTTTCAGGTGCACACCGCCACCTACCGGGGTGTGCAACTTCAGGGCTTCATATGCTTAATAGAAAAAATAAAATAAAATGAAAATGAAGGAGAGCCTTACTACATGCCCACATTTTCTCATCCCATTCCCAAAACCCCCTTCAAACTCCATTCCTGTTCCAACTCATACATCTTCTCTCCCAAGTTGCTCCTTCCTGAATTATATTTTTTACACCACATTGTGATTACACCACATTTTCAGGAACATTACAGGCATCACATTTATCTGATATGCATTTTCCCATTAATAACAGGGTTGATTTTAGGCTGGTATGTCCAAGTCTTAATCTTGATATAATCACTTCTTCTCTTCTGCATTTTCCTTTAAAAGCCTTGACAGTAATCGAATTCTGAATATTATAATAGTGTCTCCCTTTGCTATCTGTGTCCCACTTTTTCTGCCATGATTCTCTCACTGCCGTTTTTATTAATGATTTGGCCCCAACTTTACTAAAGGGGACTTTCATTATTTCCTCGTCCTTTAATTTCAGCGCATTATTTGCAGTCAAATCTGCTTTCTCGTTGCCCTCCACATCAATATGAGCTGGAGCTCAATTATCATGGATATTTCTTTCAATAAATCATCTCTTATTGTTTCAGTTGAGTTCAAGCTATTGAAAGCTGCAACAGAGTCAGAACAAATTATTATTCTTTGAGGTCTTTCTTCTTCTATCCATTGCAACCCTAAAATTATGGCTACTACTTCAGCTGTAACAACGGATAATTTATCATTAATTCTTTTGCATATGGTTACATCAAACTCTGGTATGTACACTCCTACTCCTACATGATCATTCCTTTAATCTTTAGATCCATCAGGGAATATTGGTATATATTGGTAGTAGTTCCGCTTAATATATTCATGAACCAAATATCCAATATTTTCAGTCCATTCTTTCTTTAGCTGTAAAAGTTTCAGGTTAACATTGGGAGTTGGAAATATCCATGGAGGGACATTACCCCATACTACGTTTGGACCATACTCAAGTCTCTTTAGACCATGTTCTTCCCCTACTGTATTAATATTCCAAATGGATCCTTTACCTATTCCCCCAGCAATCACATAAGACCTCTGTGGCAGGTTGTACTTTCCCAGACCCTTTTAGCTTAGCCCAATATGTCAGTGACAGCTTTAATCGTGTTAGGTATAATGGTAGTTCTTCAATTTCTACAAGTAACGCATTAGTAGGAGTTGTTTTAATAGTACCAATACTAAGTCTAAGAACTCTGAACTGTATTCTGTCTAGTTTTTCCAGGACACTCTTGGCTGTTGATCCATATACCATATAGCCAATATCTATATAGCCAGTAGTGACAGTATATATATATATAGCCAGTAGTGACTGTTTATCTTCGCCTCGAAGCTGATCTCATAAGGTTTAATACTTTATTACTTTTAGTTTCAATCTGTTTAACCTGTGTCCTCCGTAAGCATTTCTCATCAAAGCTTATTTCTAAATATTTGAACTTTGTTAACCTTTCCATACTTTGACCATACCTTTTAAGCTGAATATTTTCTAACTTTCTCTTTCTGGTAAAGAGCATGTAACATGATTTAGTTACTGACATCTTAAATCCCCAGTCATATGTCCATCGTTCTTTTTTACTTGGTCAGATACTCTTTTACTAATTCTAACTTGAAAATGTGGAATGTACAGCTGCTGAAGCTTGACCTGTTTCAGGATCTTTAGAATCATCCGTGAAAATTGTAAGCATTGAGTAGTACTTTTCCTATAAATACCGTTTAACCATTGCATCATTTGCTATTACTCTATTTTCATCATTAATCATTTCTTGCAGATTAAGATCTACTAATGGTAAAGGGAATAGCCAAGGTGAAATAGGTGACGCTGGTACTGTAGGGCTCATTTCTACATTTATTATTCCACTTGATTGGGCTTCTTCTTCTGCAATCCATCCAAAACTTCGTAATGTGGCTGACACATTTTACAAAGTGTCCCAACTTTTTTGGATTTAGGGTTGTATATGTGGAAAACTGCAGTTTACCATTTTGCTGTGCCATATTTTTGTTCTGAATGTCTGTTTTATTAGACACTAATTCCACATACTGGCATTTGTTATTCTGCAGTGTGTTAAAGAAAATGTACAGTATTTAAGGCAACTACAAAAGGGCAGCTAGACCTTAAAAAATTAGGAAACGAATGCAAATAATCAAGCGTCGTTTTAGACTTAGAGTTCATTAACAACATTTACCAGTTACAATAATGAAATTCCATGCTATAGTAGTTGAGTTAAACTGCTCTGGATTCAGTTTCTGAGTGTCCGCTGCAGCTCTGAGCGCTCTGAGAGTCTGACTGGAGCTGATATGTTTAAGTCTGAGATGTCAATCATATTCATTTCAATTTAGCAAATGATCAAATATCTCACTGCAATATTGTGCTGCTTGTTAACAGATCATTTTCAGCCCCACCCAGACCAGACCCATCCTAATTTTGTCAACCTGATTTTGGAAAAGTCTTTTAATGCTCTTACTTATAAGAAGAGAATTAAACAGGAGGACAGACCAGCAGATGAAACAGAACACACACAGCTACTTCAGTAACACACCCACCTGCACTTCCTCGATTTAAAAAGCCACAATCTGGCACTGATCCATGTGTTTTTCACATGTCATGTGATCATCACCATTATGTGAATGGTGATATAACCACTCACATAATCACATGTGAACGGTATGTGACATTTCCATGAGAGAGGTAGTAAAAACATGAAGTTATGACCATATCAGCAAACTCAGAAACCAAAAAAAAAAAGGGATTGCAGCAATACAGCATGTGCAGAGTGAACGGAGACAGAATAGGTCATTCTGGGTGGAGATTTTGTAAATTCTGTAGGATATAAATAAATATAATTTCCCCTAAAATGGGTTCATATGTCCCTGTGGAGTGCCACCTTTTCTCCACAGAACAGCACCTGGACACTACCATCACTCTTCTTTTAATAAACCTGTAATTTCCCACCCATGATATTTCCACTTTAGAGCACATTTCTTCTTCTGGGGTTTTACACTCACTTCAAGTTCTCAACTACAAAACTCCTCCAGATGTTATCATATCAACTGGGGCTTTTCAAAAAGGACGTTTGGGCTCCAGACCCTGAGTGAAATGTGTCTCAGTGTTAAAATAACCCCAAAGTGACCAGACCCTGGAGCTACACAGAGCCAGGGTGTAACCCTAAGCATTACTTCTTTAAGGAGCTTAAAAACCATGACCTGCTGCTTCTCCTCACCTGTGACTGATGTTGCTCTGCATCGTGCTGATTTAACATTACCTGATAGGAGATAGTATCAGGAATAGCAGATACTGTAGATTCCAACTATCATAATATCTTTTAACTTGGACAATTTGAATGTCTGTGAGAAAGTGTGGTTGAGATTGACAAAAATAAATTTATATTGTTGTATCTTATAATATGATTTTCTTTTTCACCATTTTTGTGTCCTACATGAACCTTAATAACCTGCTATCTGATTTTGGAGCAGAGTAACAAAGCATCTTTCTCTGATGAACCTTATCTTCGTGCTGCTGAAAACATGAACAGAAATTTAAATAAAGGGAACAGCCCTCTCCTGGCTCAGATCGTTATCAGTTCGTAGATGTAAATGGAGACTTCTCCACGCATACAGGCTGCTCATTAGAGATAAATTCATACATTTAACATCTATATCCTGAATTGATATTTTCTGTAACGCTGCTCTGGGACAATGTCCACTGTTAAACACGCTGCACACACAACACTGAACTGAACTGAAATGCAAACACGTATAACACATTTCTGTCACTGTCACTACACCACTGAGCACATTTTGTCAGCATCATTGGCATGTAAAATATATGATATTACAGAATAAACTTTCTTCACTCTTTCACTCTTTTCTGGGTCTTGGAGAGAGAGAAAATCACAGTATACATCATTAAGTCACTAAGAGCACACTAGTGCTTTTCTCACTGCGCTTGACTGGTTATCACATTCTAAACCCCACTTTTTACCCTGGGTAGAGGAACATTTCACACTTGTAATTTTGAAACCCTGTTCCAAAGCAAGGTTAGCACCACTTTTGCTGTGTTAACCCCGCATTGCAGTGCCAAACATGTACAGTGTGAAATGATGCTGTGTTAGAATGTTAAGGCTAGATGCTTAGCAACAGTCACCTAATCAGAAACTGAACGTACCTTGAATCACATACTTTGTACAGTCACAGAAACCCTGCATGTTGTTTAAACAGTAGTTGCAGCATTTGAGGGCTGTTTTATTTTTACAGTTATGGTCAGAAAAGTCATTATAACAATTCCCGTTTTGGTTTGGAGGGAAATGAGGAAGCGGACACAGGCTTAACAACTCAAAAGGGGATTTTCATTTACTTAACCATTATTACTTTAGCTTTTCAGTGATTATATCTTAGTGCACACACACGGTTCTGTGCTGCTCAGATCTCTCTCTCTCTCTCTCTCTTTCTCTCTCTCTCTCTCTCTCTCTCTCTCTCTCGCTCTCTCTCTCTTTCTCTGTGGTCATGGGGCCCTGAAAGCACAAACAGACACACATAAGTAAACTCAGGCTAATAATGCTCAATTGCTCAATCATTGTGCATTACCAGCCGGTTTTACCTACATCTTCTCCATCCACAGCTGACACTAGACCACGCCCCCGCCACCACAGTCATTTATGCAATCATGGTTGTTGACAACGCAAGTATGGAAATAATAACATTAACGCTGGGTTTAGGAATGTACACTGTGAAACGTCAGATTATGAATACCCAAGATGAATTGTTAACCCCAGGTAAAGTATGAGAATTGTGAAACAAGATAACCCATGTTATGGGTTTAGAATGACCCAGGGTTAACTATTTCAAGTGTGAAAAGCCTGATTCAGTTCTTCTGTCAAAAATACACCAAAAACTGCACCAACAAATTGAAGAAACACTCAAGAGGAACTTGAGGGTTTTTTTCTGAAGAACCTGTAAAAAGAAAGAAACCAAGGTGCACTGGTGCAAGTAAAGTTCACGCAATACAACAAAATTGATTCATCCTCAAAAAATAAAGGTCAGAAAGATGTACCCAATGGTCATGAGCCAACTAAAGAAGAGTCTTTGGATGAAGAACGGTATAACAGCCAACTGTGTGATCCTGAAGCCACTGAAGAGCTTCTGAAGGGACTACCACAACTGAGTGAGAATGAGAGAAACAAGCAGGAAAAACACATTTAGTTAAATGGACATGACCCTTTTATGATTAAAGTGCCATGTGACCTCAATATAAATACACCTGTTCCTAAAAGAACCCGGAGTGTGTTAGAGAACCTAAACACACTATCATAAATACCAAGAAGCAATCAAAACAAGTCCAGTACTGGACAAATATCAATAAGGATCTGTTATTATTAATAAATATGGAGCAAGAATATGGACCAACTGTAACTCTGCATAGAGGAGACCATCCATCAAAGGTCAGTAAGCAGGTAAAGAGGGATTAGTCTGAAAACTCAACAAGAATTCATTAGTTCATAACATAACCTGTGCCAGCTTCAATCCTGATTTCAGGTGATTGTCTGTATGGAGTTTTACATGTTATATCAGGGTCTGGGTGGGTTTCCTCTGAGTTCTCCTGTTTGCTTCCAAAAATAAGCAAATAGGTAGATTGACTAAGATAAATAGCCTGAGTTACATTTACATTACATTTATTCATTTAGAAGACGCTTTTATCCAAAGCGACTTACAAATGAGAAAACACAAGCAAAGCGATATATCAAGAGGAGAACAATACAAGTAGTGCTACCATACAAGATCTATTAATTGAGTTCCAGAGGAAGCAAAGTGCACAGAGTAGAGGTGGAAGTGCAATATTTTATTTTTTTTTTGTGTGTGTGTGTGTGTATGTGTGTGTAAATGGTGCTCTTTGATGGACTGGTGGCCCATTTATAGTGCATTCCCACCTTACATCCAGTGGTCTTGGGATAAGCTCCAGATCCACAGCAAGCCTGAAAAGGACAAAACACTTACTGGAGATGAATGAATTCACATTCACGATAGTATCTATAGTCACAACATCATTAAATTATTTGTTTTAAGTACCAAAAAAATCTGTGACCATGAATAAAACAAAAAATTTGTATCAAAAAAGCAAATTTGGATTCTCTTGGCTGCCCACATCATGTCTTACACACACACACACACACACACACAACTAATTTTGACTTTCTTGAAGCTTTGTTTTTTTTTTATCTTCTGCTTCATGCAAATTTTTGATTTGCCTTCCTTCTGTGAGGCTATGACACATTTGACTTGTATATTGCCTGTAGATCCAGTTTGCTTCTGTCTTACACTGCATTTGAGATTTTGCATATTCTGTAACGCAATTCAACTTAACCCTTTCATGCACCCTTATGAAGAATCAATTTACAGTTTTAGGAAAACATAAGGTATAAATCCTAATTCAAACCTTTCAAAAGCATTCCTGTCATTTAACATAAGTCATTACCCTGATTTCTGTCACTCTGTATATTGTTCAGTGTCTCTGGTATAAACTTTCTACACAAAATCTTCCACTCCAACCTTGTCAAAACATTTCTACACGTTTGCATGTTCATCACTCACACTGTGCGCAGGAGCACTGTCATGCTGAAACGGGTTTGGGCCTCTTAGTTCCAGTGAAGGAAAATTGTAATGCTACCGCACACAGAGACGTTCTATACAACTGTTTGCTTCAAACTTTGTGGTAACATTTTGGGGAAGAATAATGTGTCTTACTGCTTTAGTTTTAGTTTTAGGCACAATTCAAAACCCCTAGTACTCTGCAGAAATGCTCCACGTGCCCCTTCATATAAACACAAATACAATAATTAGGATTTCTAAAGCTACCTGATTTATTCCTTGTTCTATCCTACCCTCTGCTTTTGAAACAGCATGTTTTTTGCTTTGTTGGCATCCCAGACAGAGAGCCATGATGTATTGTCCACATATGGAAAAATTTTATTGAGCCTGACTTTAGAATACTAAACTCAGTCTTATGGCCAATGTGAGAGGGTTAGTTCAGAACTTTGTAAGTGTCCTTTCATGATTAACAATGGCAAAAAAAATTACCACAACTTATTAATCTATATATCTACTGGTTTGACACTTTTTCAGTGTGTACAATTGCAGGTTTATAAGAAGAACAAGAAGAGAATCCAAATAATAAAGCATTTAGAGAAGGGAAAGAAGGCAGGGTTAACAAGGGAAAACAACAGATAGTGTGAAAGTAAAAGAAAGTTCTTTATGGTTGGCAAACAGAGTAAACGAAGTTATTTTTTAAAAAAACAAAAAAACAATGAGAACAATAAGCTGGAATCATCACTGTCAGAAGGAGAGTGACTCAACTAGAAGAACAGGTCGGTTATTTATTTATTAGTGTGAATGGAAAAGGGTGTGGTGAATTAAACAGGGGACTGTGAAGGGGATGCTAGTCGAGTGATGAATCAGATAATAAGGTTTGTAGTTTGTTAGTTGGCTGAGGATCTTGAGAAATGAAGCTTGTGTAATTAAGGATTTCCATTTATGATGTGATTTCCTGATGATCATGGGAAATTGTGTTCATGGCTTCAACTCAATATGGTAGAGGTACGACAAGCTTCCTGTAGCTAAAAAGTGAAATTGAAACGAAATGACAAAGTGACGAAAGAAAAAAAATTGGAAAAAAGTAGAGGAGGAGACAGACAAATGAGAGGAGTGGAGACAGACCAAGAGAGAAGTGTAAAACACAGGTTAGAAGAGTTGCACGCTGAGACGGCCCAACGAGAAAAGAAATGTAAGTATAAATCATTTTTGTAATGGTTAAAACATGTTCAGCTTTCCTTTTACGTTTGTACGCTGGTTCTGGTTGACGGGGTACACTGGCACGTTTTGCTTCAAACTCCTGTAACCATTTTGTTTGTTTTTTGTTAGTTTATTTCAGTGCCCCTACGGTTTTGATGTGGTGGTGCCATTTTATATACTTTGGACTGTTGTTTTTACTTCTGTGTTCAACCTGGAGTAACCTGCAGTGTATGTTTGTGGATTGGACAATTTTGTGCGCCGTGTGCTTTGGAGAATCAATGCTGTCACGAAATGGAGGCTGAGACTGAAGCAAGTGAAGGTTTTGCAGTGTAATAACAAAGTCCAAGGATAAAGCAGAAATCAGTAGTCAAAAGACAGGCAGAGGTCAGGCAAACAGGCAAAACTAGGCAAGGCAGAGAATCAAAGTCAATAGAGCAAATAAAGGTCAAATAACAGAATGGCAAACATGAATATAAGGCTTGGACAATGACAGAGACTACGCAGCTGACCATATATTTCACAAAGTCTAAATGCTCACAAAGTCTCTTATATGCTGAGTTTGTGATTGTGTGTGAGATTGGGTGCAAGTGTGTGTAATTGGAGTTCCAGAGAAGGTGAACGTGTGTGTGGGGGAAGTGTAGTCCATGGCGGCCTTGCTTATAGGCCGCAGTGCAGGATGAGAGATGTAGTCACTGGTTTGCTGTGACATGACAGAATCCCCTCCCCAAAATACACTCCCAAAATACACTCCCAAAATACACTCCCTCTCCTGGTGGTCCAGGACCTCTGGGCAAAATGTCTTCACATGAACCGGGAGACTGAGCGTCTCCACAGCGGAGCAAGAAGGCAGAGCACAAAGGCGGAGCGTCGTCCTCCATCGATTCTGCAGGCTGAACTTGGTTGGCTGTGTTAACAGACTCAAGCCTGAGCAGAACATGGCTGGCCGTGTCATCAGACTCGGGCATGAGCAGAACATGGTTGTCCATGTCAACAGACGCGGTCTTGATCAGCACTTGGTCATCTGTGTCAGCAGACTCGGGTGTGCGCAGAACTTGGTCGTCCATGTCAGCAGATTTGGGCGTGAGCAGAACTTGGTTGGTCGTGGCGTCGGCTTCAGGCATGAGGAGATCTTGGTTGTCCGGGTCAGCAGACACAGGTGTGATCAGAACTTGATTGGTCGTGATATCGGTTTCAAGCGTGAGCAGTGCCTGGTTAGCCCTGACGTCAGCTTCAGGCATGAGTAGATCTTGGTTGGTCATGTCAACAGACTCTGGCATGAGCAAAACCTGGTTGGTTGTAACGTTGACGTCATGCGTGAGCAGAACCTGGTTGGTCGTTATGTTGGTTTCAGGCATGAGGAGAACTTGGTTGGTCATGTCAACAGACTGGGACTCGGCGTGGGAGGTTGCATCGTCAACCTCGGACAGGAACTTGGCTTGAGAGGCCCTTTATTCGTCTTTGGACAGGAACTTGGCTCGAGAGGCCGTCTTTTCGACCTCGGACAGGAACTTGGCTTGAGAGGCCCTTTGTTCGTCCTTGGACAGGAACTTGGCTCGAGAGGCCGTCTTTTTGACCTCGGACAGGAACTTGGCTTGGGAGGTCTCCTCATTGACCTCTAGCAGGAACTTGACCTTCTGCTGGAGCTCTGAGTTCATGGAAATAAAAAAAAATCCAGTATCTCAAAATATTAGAATATAGAATTTATAATACAGAAATGTCGACCTTCTGAAAAGTATCATTTATGCACTCAATACTTGGTCGGGGCTTTAATACTTTTGCATGAATTACTGCATCTGGCTCAAAGGTTCTTCTTACTGGTTCTCATGTGTGGGTCTGCTCAGACATTGTCCTGAGGGTCAGATACATAATATAAACCATCAGGGTGGCACAAGGTTGAATGACTATCTGACTTGAATGAAATCTTGCATCACAGAGAGCAACTCATGTGCCAGTGCTGATTCCCCGTTGTGCTAGAGCCCCTTAAGGGCCATCCTGCAGAGATGAAAATGACATCTCTGAAAATTGTCTTTTTAAATAACCATTAAGTTAGCTAAGGTGTTGGAGAAGGGCATGTCCTGGGGATAAGTTTGCATAAGATGCCTAGTTTGCAACATAAGTACTTTATAATGCTTAGCAACATTTTACATCTACTCTCCTCCATTCTCCAGGCACTGCAGTGGGACCTTTTTTCATCTCCTCTGGATACTTGCTAATGCTTATCCCAGTAAGTACTTCTAACATCAAACTGCTATTAACACTTGAAGTTACCTTACCTTAAGTTACTGTTATCTTAACAAAAGATGGAGGATGAATCTCTCTCTTACATAAAGACAACAGTTTCAGTTCAGATAAAAATGAACATATTTTTACATCAGGAACATTTTGAAATTATGACAGCACGATTTGTGTTCAATAATAATAGTAATAATAATAATAATAATAATAACATCTGCCACAGAAGAGCCAGGGTCAGAGCAGAGGCAATTGCTTTAAGACTACACATGAAGCCAAGTCTCTCCTAACATGTCATTAAATGAGATGTATTTTACATTATCTATAGTGTCACGTAAAGGAAGCACGGACAGAAGCGACTGCAGGTTAGGTAGTTTAATACAAAAAGTCCAAAGGGTAATGCAAAAATCCACAACTTTAAACAGGCAGAGGTCAGGCGATCAGGCAAACACACAAAACAAGGCTAGGCAGAGAAACAAGGTCGTAAATGAGAGCAATGTCAAAACCAGGAAAACAAACACAACGTCAAGGCTTGGTATAGACAGAGAACAGGTCAATGAGTGTATACTTCACAAATACATAGTGTTCAAAAAGTCTCTTATATAGCATGGAGTGAGTGAGTGAGTGTGAACGTGTGTAGGGGGGGGGGGAGTGTAGTTGTCTGTGGCCATGTTTGTAGTTGGTGGTGCATTCTGGGAAATTGAGTTGCTGGTTTGCTGTGATATGACATGTACAATTCATCACTTTTGTTGAAAGTGAAAGTGCTGAAGCCCAGACACAGCGCTGATAGAAATCCAGTGAACACAGCTTCTGTTACACTGTTACACTTCTGTAACAGTGTTACACTTCTGTTACACTTCTAGAACAGAATTTTAACGCATCATTTTGAGACCTGCCCTGATGCCGTGTGTCTCTGGGGGTAAATAGGAGTGTGAGGCAGGTGAGTTTTACATAGTAAAAATATCTCACTGTTTATTGGACAGTGTGCTCTTCACTTGTCATCCCCCCCCCACCACACACACACAGCTTTTACATGAGGATTGGGAGATTTTCTGAATCGTGTGGAACCTTGTAACCATCTGCCTATCACTGAAATAGTAATGAACATGACTGATATCTCAGACTTAAACGTATCAGCTCCAGTCAGACTCTCAGAGCGCTCAGAGCTGCAGCAGACACTCAGAAACTGAATCCAGTAGTTACTCAACTACTATAGCTTGTTACTAGGGGGCAAGCATCGAAGTGCTTAGGCACCTATTGTATCCATTCTTCTTCTTCTTCTGCTCTTGAGTTTATGACAGTCCATAGAACTGCTTGTGAGAAATTTATTTTTTTTTAAAATTGGCACACCGATATAAGGACAGTCTCAACATTAAGCAGAGCAATTTTGGAGTCTTTATCTCAAATCCTCTAGCGCCACCAACAGCTCAAATTTGCGCTCATATTTATGCTAATAACTTTTGAATTGTAAGGGCTAGAAACAAGATTTTTTCTCTCTCTGATTCCTTGACTCAAGACGATTCGACTGCACCCTATGGAGTCATTTTCTACACAGGAACAACATTCATGAAATGTATCAGTCAGGATTTAGACCTCATCATAGCACAGAGACAGCGTTAGTTAAAGTAGTAAATGACCTTCTACTGACCTCTGATCAGGGTTGTGTCTCGCTGCTTGTGTTACTCGACCTTAGTGCAGCTTGTGATTCTATAGATCACACTATTCTCCTTGATAGACTAGAAAATGTTGTTGGCATTAAGGGAACAGTCCTCTCCTGGCTCAGGTCTTATTAAACTGATCGTTATCAGTTCGTAGATGTAAATGGAGACTTCTCTATGCATACTGAGGTTAAATTTGGTGTTCCACAAGGTTCTGTTTTAGGCCCACTGCTTTTTACTTTATATATGCTACCTCTAGGTCAAATTATTCGTAAACATGGAATTATCTTCCACTGTTATGCTGATGATACACAGCTGTATGTTTCAGCGAAGCCAGAGGACAGACAGAAGCTTAGTAAAGCTGAGGATTGTGTAAAGGACATTAGACATTGGATGACTATTAACTTCCTTTTACTTAATTCTGATCAGACAGAAGAACTTGTGTTAGGACCACGTGTAGCTAGAAGTAATCTTTCTGATCTCACAGTAACTCTGGATGGACTTTCTGTTTCATCATGTACAGCAGTTAAAGACCTCGGAGTGATTATTGACTCCAGTCTATCATTTGATGCTCATGTAGATAATATTACTAGGATAGCCTTCTTTCACATACTTAATCTATCCTGGGACATTATATTAAACAATAAACAGACCAATTTGAATAAACAATAACACAATTTTATGCCCTGGGTTGTAACACCCCCTCCCTTAGTTACAACCCATGATTAACAAAAGATCAAGGTTTGTAATTAAACATATCCTCTTTAATAAGAGAGCGGGTTTTACTCACCACCATGAGCTCTAGATAGGGCATCCGTCACAACTTTGTCTACTTCTTTTTTGTACCTAATGTCAAGCACAAATTCTTGAAGGATAAAAGACCACCTCATTAACCTCTGATTAGAATTGGCCATTCGTGACAAAAAAACTAGAGGATTGTGATGGGTATAGACAATTATTTGGGCACTACTACTACTACTACCATTACCTAAATAGTCTTCAAAATATTTAAGTGCCAACAGCAAGGCTAATGATTAGCAAGATTGAGGGTAAGTTGGGCATTTGCAAACTGCTTTAACACTGCCTCAAGAGTTTGACAATACTTTGAGCATCAGCTACTGAACTATAGCTGGGGCATTTCGCATTCCAAAGGCCATAGATTTGTACTGCAAAAAATTGTAAGGGGTTACAAAAGCTGAAATTTCTGAAACACAGGGTGTCAAAGGGACTTGCCAGTAATCCTTTGTCAAGACTAACTTAGTTACGAAGTGAGCTGTTCTGTTATTTATATGGACATAGAAGCACAGTGACTGGATGTGAATATACCCCAAGACAACTTTACTGTCAGTATAGAAGCTGACTGAATTGAATTTTAGATCTATTTCTTCAGTTATGAGTGCAGCATTCTCTACAGCCATCAGTGCTGTGCACAGCTCCAGCCTGGGAACTGTAAGGTCAGGCTGAGGGGCAAGTCTCGACTTTCCTAGTACAAACCCACTTCTACACGTCCATCTTTGGCTGTGACTATGAGATACGAGACTGCAAAAATGGCTTTAACGGAAGCATCTGAAAAGACACACAGGTCCACACTTTGAGCTTTGGAAAGGGAAGTTTTTGAATATTTGGGGTACATGAATGTCTGTGAGATCATGCAGAGAATTTTGCCAATCTATCTATTTTTCTTTCAAACTCTCAGTGAGGCTTCAGTCACAATCACCGGCTTGTGCTGTCATCTCTCTAAGTAATAGCTGTATGGTTATTGGTGCCAGGAAACCCAGAGGATCGAAATGGCTGTTGACCACAGAAAGCACTCATCTTTGTGTATATGGTCTCTCCATTCTTGGAACGTGAAATGTTAAGATGTCTGACGTAATAGTCCATCTCACTCCAAGGCTTTGTTGGTCAGGTAGGTCATCTACAAACAGATTGAGATTCTGGAGGTCTTTGGCTTGGTCTTCTACTGGAAACACATCCACCACCTCAGCTTTCTTTGAGGCCACTTCGAGTTTAAGATTTGAAGCTGCTAACATTTTCTCTGTCAGTGGCTTCCTCCACAGTCAAGACTGACTTTGAGGCATCGTCCATGTAGAAATCTCTTTCAACAAAGTGTACACACATCTGTACCATACTCATCTTCTCCCTCTTGAGCCACTTTATGCAGCCCAGAGATGGCCACTGCAGGTGAGGGACTGTTTCTGAAACATGCACTCTCATCCTGTAGATGAAAACCCTTTTTACTGGGTCATTGTCTTGATACCATACCATAACAGCATAGTTGTATGTCATTAAGGGAAACATCACCAAACTTGGCACTAGTGTTGAAAACCACATGTATTTGGTTAGGATTTTGTGGGTGGTACACTCCAAAGAAGAGCAAATTCCAGTACTCTTTGTCTTCTTGTACTGGCGTAGCAAGCTCTGCATGGTGGCTATTTAGCAATTTCTGCATGGATATATTAGTGAGCATTCTTTTCAGGACGTTTCTTGACTGTACTGCTCAGAGACTTGAATTAACTCATGGCATATGGTCAGTTATTAGGCAAACACTGCCATGGCTTTCAAAATGGGAGTGGGGCTACCCAACTGTTTGTAAAGAAAAAACTTGGAAGAACTTATTCTCCATTATCCTGAGAAATCTGAGGTTTTCCACTGAAAGCATAAGTTTACTGCCACTGGCTAATGTCTTCACTGTTGATCCCTTTCAAGTGATCCTTACAAAAACTGCTGCTGAAAGACAAGTGTTGCACAGGGGATATGGACTTTTCCTTGACTGACAAGTGGCTTTCACACGGGGGAAAATTACTTGCCTGCCACTCTCAAGAATGTACGCTTTCATGCTAGTAACCTGCGAGGGCCAACGTGCATTACCTAAACACATGTCACCGATTATTACCCAGCCCAGGTCCAGCTTTTGTGCAAATGCTGCCTCATGTGTCCCACTGATTTGTCTGCAGACCTTGTGCACTCTTAGTAAGTTTCTGCCTAACAACAACAGGATTTCAGCATTTTCAGGAGATGGTATTTCATGATCTATGGGCTTATGGTGACGGTGACTGGCAGCTGCTGAAAGAGTTGGGATTTCATCCATGTTGTCAGGAATCATGTTACATTCCAGGAGTGTGGGTAGTGCAAGACTCAGTGTACCATAAACAGACTCTATTACAGTGCATCCGGAAAGTATTCACAGCACTTCACTTTTCCCACATTTTGTTATGTTACAGTCTTATTCCAAAATGGATTAAATTCATTATTTTACTCAAAATTCTACAAACAATACCCCATAATGACAACATGAAAGAAGTTTGTTTGAAATCTTTGCAAATATATATGATACCTCATATATATGAGGTATCTGTCTCAAGACACTTTACTGCTGTTGCCGTGTTTGCATGGGCATTATGAGTCACAATGCAGCCTGTACATCTGGATTCTTGATCGTATGTCTCTTTTCACTTTACTGGCCTCCTTAATGATAATCATCATTCAATTATCCAGCAAGTTAAACACCTTCACACAATGACTCCTGGAACCATGAAGTAATGTTGAGAGTGTTACTTTATCATATGGATGGTGTGAAACTGAAAATACAAATACATACATTAATCTATGTCATATGAACATATGCTATAGCTGTTTAACATGTTACATGTGAGCATAACAAAATGCTTTAGATGAATTAAATTACTGTATCCAACTGCAATTTATGAACTACACTCCCAAAGATATGAAATGATTTCTTTAAAACAGCATCTCATGTTTAACAATGAGAAAATATGCATAAGACTGACAGTTAGAAGCACGCTGTTCTAAGTAACATCAAACATTGATTTCTACTGCACAAAATGCACTTTTCCCTGCTATAACTCATATGACCACAAGAGGTCACTTGACTGCATAATGAAAATATCTGGCAGAGCCAGGACACACACTTTTATTAAATCATTTCTTTAATTGTTATGGTGTACTAAATTACTGTTCTGTTATGTATTTTTGACACAGAGGTTAGCGTAACATTAGCTCGCTTACTAGCAAATGGCTAATTTTATTATTTACAAAAAAAGGGGGTTTTGGTTTTTTAGGTGTGAATTGCATCAGTCATTATGCGACATAATTTCAATAAATAAAATAATTAATTTGTGAAAATACTTAGCTTTTGTTGTGAAGTTATGTAACACTTAATATTTAGTTACATTTCCCTCGCTTGCAATAACGTCATCAATCCTGCGCCTCACTGACACCAAACTGCTGGTTTCTTCTTTAATTTTAATTTTTTAATTTTATTTTATTTGTATAGCGCTTTTTACAATAGACATTGTCTCAAAGCAGCTTTACAGAAATATCAACATGGTATACAGATATTAAAGGTGCAAATTTATCCCAACTGAGCAAGCCACTGAGTGGCGATGGTGGCAAGGAAAAACTCCCTAAGATGTTTTAAGAGGAAGAAACCTTGAGAGGAACCCGACTCAGAAGGGAACCCATCCTCATCTGGGTAACAACAGATAGTGTGAAAAAGTTCATTATGGATTTATATGAAGTCTGTATGGCCTTAGGAGCAGCCGTAGTCCCAGCAGTCTGGAATTAGAGAAGATTTGAGCTCCATCCAGAGGCAGAAAGGATCTGGATCTCTAGTATCTCCATAAATTCATGTGGGGCTCGGCGAAAGGAGAGAGGGAGAAAAAAGATTATTATAGCTTCTTCTGTGAAGCTTCTCCAGGTTTCTCTGCAGCTTCTTTCAGTAGTTGTTTGTTACGGGGGGGTTTCTCCCTTCCGTCTCCTCTTCAGGAGGTGAAATGCTGATCAGTTGGGTGAAGGTCTGGTGATGGACTTGTCCAGTCTAAAGCCTTCCACTTTCCCCCTGATGAAGTCCTGTGTTGAGGTGGAAGTGTGTTCTGGATCGTTGTCTTGCTGCATGATGAAGTTCCTCCTGATCCATTCGGATGTATTTCTCTGTAAATTGTCAGACAGAATGTTCCTGTAAACTTCTGAATTCATTCTGCTGCTCCATCATGAGTTCATCATCAATAAAGATTAGTGAGAATGTTCCAGAAGCAGTCATGCAAGCCCAGGCCATGACACTACCTCCACCATGTTTCACAGATGAACTCGTATGTTTTGGATCGTGAGCAGATCCTTTCTTCCTCCACACTTTGGCCTTTCCATCACTTTGGTAGAGGTTCATCTTGGTTCCAGCACATTTGTGACTCATCTCTGTATTTCTTTGCAAATTCCAGTCTGGATTTCTGATTGTTACTGCTGATGAGTGGTTTATATCTTGTAGTATGGCCTCTATATTTCTGCTCTCGAAGTCTTTTTCAAAAAGGTGGATTGTGACCTTCACCCCTGCCCTGTGGAGGTTGTTGGTGATACCACTGACTTTTTTTTTTATTTGGGTTTCATCACAGCTCTCACAATGTTTCTGTCATCAACTGTTGTTTTCCTTGGCTGACCCATTCAGGTTCTATTGCTCAGTATACCAGAGGTTTCTTTCTTTATTCAGGACATTCCAATGGCTCTGATAGATTTTCCCTCATTTCTCAGCTTCAAAATGGCTTGCTTTGGCTTGCTTTCTGGTATTCATGCTGATTTATCCTTCTTAGCAACAAATGCAGTCTTCACAGGTGAAACATAGGCCTCAAAGCAAGAGTAGATTTTCAGAGCTATTAATTTTTTAAACCGTCAATGTGGTTTCTAACAGGACAAACCTGGGCAACAAGAAACACCTGTCAGTCACATGTTCCAATATTTTTGGTCACTTGAAACATTTGTGTGGGTTCAAACAAAAGGTATCATATTATAAGTCGTTTAACACATCTAAATGTAAATATGAGGAAATGAAAGCTGAATTTCTGATCTATCGTCTCATATTCATCTTTTGATCTCAAACGCAAATGTCTTCAACGTATCGTGAAAACAATAGAATTAGCCTTGTTGTTCCAATAATTTCACAGGGGACTGTATAAATAACCAGTATAAAGGCCATGCATATGATGTTTATGAAAATATAAAGTTATGTTTGTATTATTTTACATACATATGTAGACAAAAACTTGTAGGAAAACTGTTTGTTTCTAGAGGATCATGTTTTCATATTCACATTTGTTTAACTTCTCCACAGGTTTTTCCACACAACTTAAAGCATTGGTGGGACATGATGCAGTACTAAACTGTACCATCCCAGAACGTTTTAGTCAGAACGTTACTGTTCACTGGCGATTTGGGAATAACGAAATTTTGGAGCGGACCGGTGGTAGTGTTTGGGTCAGCAATTCCTACCGTGGACGAGCAGATGTTCCTGAGGAGTGGTTCTCAAAGAGAAATTGCTCACTTAAACTTATTAACATCACTAAGAACGATGATGGGAACTACACATATGCATTTACAACTTCAGCTAAAGAACATGAAAAAACAGTCAACCTCATGGTTGAAGGTAAGAACATGTGGTACTGATAAGGTCTGACTCAAGTTTTTCATTATTCCTTAAATATCATTTCCATTCAGAGAAATAGAAGGTGGAAATTCAGAATGCAAAGTAAACATACACTGTTTCAATACATTATCTAATAATAATAATAAGAAGAAGAAGAAGAAGAAGAATAATAATAATCTGCAAAGGCATTTGTTAACTGCTGTAAATGCAAATAATATATAATGTTATAACACACACACACACACACACACACACACACACACACACACTTATAGGCAGCTTTGGAGCTGCATTTGTGATTCATAATTGTTTTGGTTATTTTTAAGTCTGTAATACTCAACTGGCTTCATTGCATATTTTTTTCTCTGATTAACAAACACGGTAAACTGTTATAACTTTCAGTTCTGTTCTCTGTCCTTCTGTTCAAGTCTACAGCACTGGGCTCATTACAGTTAGCTTAAAGCATCACTTTATATCATTCTACAGTCCCCTCCATTAATATTGGCACCCTTGGTAAATATGAGCAAAGAAGGCTGTGAATTTTTTTTTATTGTTTAACCTTTTGCTCTTTTGATTTAAAAAAAAAATCACAAAAATATTCTGCTCTCATGGATATCAAACAATTACAAACACAACACAGGTTTATCAAAAAAAATCTTTGTTAAATATAGGTGTGCAACAATTATTGGCACCCCTATGAATTCATATGAGAAAAATATATTTGAAGTATTTTCCCATTGATATTTTACTCTTTTTTTTAGTACACCTGGGTGACTAGGAACAGGAAATTGTTCAACCATGACTTCCTGTTTCAGGGGTATAAATATGAGGTAACACACAGGCCAAATTCCCTTAGTCATTCATAACAATGGGTAAGAACAAGGAATATAGCTGTGATGTGCAGCAAAAGGTTGTTGAGCTTCACACAATGGGGCGTGTCTAAGAGCACAAGCATTGAAAATGCCCATTTCCACCATCAGGACAATAATGAAGAAGTTCCAGAAATGTTATGAATCAACCTGGAATTGGACGTGTGTCTATATCGTCTCAGCACACTGTGAAGAGTGGCCACAAAATCTCCAAGGATATCCATGAGAGCACAGTACATTTGTCATTTTTTTAAACAAAAATCAAAAGGGTAAACAATGAAGACAATTTTTCACAGACTTCAATTCAATTCAATTCAATTTTATTTGTATAGCGCTTTTTACAATAGACATTGTCTCAAAGCAGCTTTACAGAAATATCAACACGGTATACAGATATTAAAGGTGTGAATTTATCCCAACTGAGCAAGCCACTGAGTGGCGACGGTGGCAAGGAAAAACTCCCTAAGATGTTTTAAGAGGAAGAAACCTTGAGAGGAACCCGACTCAGAAGGGAACCCATCCTCATCTGGGTAACAACCGATAGTGTGAAAAAGTTCATTATGGATTTATATGAAGTCTGTATGGCCTTAGGAGCAGACTTCTTTGGTCATATTTACCAAGGGTGCCAATATTAGTGGAAGGCACTGTATGTGTTTTTCTTACGACTGCTGGTGGTGCCGTTGCATCCAGTTTTTTTTAAAAAAAATAAATAAATAAAATAAACAATCCACTTTAGAACATTTGTATCTGCATATAAGATTAATTGGATGCCAAAGATTAAAGCTTATATTGCTTTTTTTTATCTTTGAAAGACAGAGGGGCTTGCCCTGCTCGCCCATTCATACGAGCCACCACTGATTGTAGTGATCATAACTTGCCTATATTTGAACATGTTTTTTTTTTTTTTAATTAAATGCATGTATATATGAATACATTACTTCCCTGTGTCCGCCTGAAAAAAACAACATGGATATGTTTGTAAAATAAATAAGGTAAAATTTGGAAAAATTACACCTGTAACACCTGTTATAACGGTACATCATCTTTCACACCCTAATTTCCACACTTTAAAGGATGACATGCAGTTGACAAAGAGCTCATAAAGATATAATCTTTTTTTTAACATACTATTTTGGTGAAATCATATTAACCATATGACATATAACAACAAAAATATATTAAAAAGAAAACAAAATAAAATTAAGCTGGAGCACAACTGTAGAAAAAACTTAACTGCAGAGAGGTGCTCATAAAGAAATCGGGGCTACAAGGTTGTCAATCCAGTTACACAAAGAAAGTTTATACCCTTTACCACTCCTTTCAATGGTATGATCTGTAAGCATCAGTTAAACTTTAATAAGTGGGTAATGGGAGTGTAATATTGTACTAACAGGCTGTACTTCACCAGAAATAATCCATCATGTTTTTAATTGTTAGTAAATAACTTCAGTAACTGTAATAGTAACAATTTGGTAATAAAATAGTAACAAAATCATAACACGTTGTGTTTAAATAAGTAATAATTGTTCGGATCCTGATTGGAAGGCTGTGAATATACAAATGTAAAATGTAATGTAAAAAAATAAAAAATAAATAAATAATTGTGAATGTCAAAAAAAAAAAAACATTTACATGTTAGAACAAAATCTTTACTAATCATCATTCCACACTGATTTTTTTTTAAATGCCACTTTTCCTGACCATTTAAAAACATAACCGCTAATTTTTTAAAAAAAATTTACAACTATTTTTAAAGCGTTTTTAAGTACAAAAAGTAAAACCTACAGGCATTTGAAAGCATTGGTGTAATGTGTGGAGTTTTTTGTAGTTATGAGCTGAACATTTTATCTCTAAAAATAAAAAAAAATGACTCTATAATGTATAATTGTTAAGTATTACTCAATATTTTTGACAGTCATATTGTGATAATTTAACAATGAGAAGTTAGATATCAATTATGAGTAATTTCAATGTGCTACCTTTGTTTTACTTGTTACCACTGTGTCATAGTGTAGAGGTGGAGACGGATGCAAGTGCAGATAAAGGTTTAATAATAATCAAAACAGACACAAAAGAAGCTATAAACTCGTGGCAAAACTCTAAGGCGAGGAATAAACATGACACAAGGACCAGAACAGAAACAACGGCAAAGTGAGACAATTAAAGCAAGACAAAAGTACAGTGCAAACTGTGGCTACATATACATAGTGCTCGTTAACTAGAATGTGGTTCAGGTGTTGGTGGTCATGTGACCGTGATGTAGTGCAGTGGCTGTTGGGAGCTGTAGTCCAGAGTAGCCTCTGGGATTTCTATGACACATTGCACACAGCAAAATCACGAGTGTTGATTTAACACCCACAGTGTTGAATTTACACCCTACAATGTTTATATAAGTCCACTGGACTCAAATAAACACTCTGGATGTTAATTCAACACTAGGGATTTTACTGTGCAGTTGCCGACTTATTATACATTAACAATTAGAAAATTGGATGTGTTTGTAGACAAGTACAGGTGTTACCACAGTTTTACCAATCCATTAGCCATTACCAATCCAGCTATTTTTTTTTTTTCTAAGAAAAAAGTCTTTGGAAGTCAGAGCTGCACACTTATTGCTACGACTTCATATGGCAGCTGTAGATGGGATTGTAGAGGTATATAGATGGAGTAGGTATATGCATGGAACACCATTATGTATCAGTGAATTCTCCAGTTTGTATGTATTAACATGTCATTAGGATGGATCTGGGTAACATGCAAAAAGCCCTGCCACACCAACAGCCTCCCGAACCCTGACCCCTAGTCTCATCTCTCAGAGATCTATTACTCCTGTACACTTTGTTCAGATTTAATGATTCTCACACTGATTCACACCACCACTGTCCTGGTGTTGGTTATTATAAACAGTTCCTACAACACTACATTGTATTTGAAGATCTAGGGAAACTATATGACGGTATTACAGATACAGTTGTCTGCCCATTTAATGTGCACCAAGGAGTGAATCAGATATTTAAAGACTAAAAAGTTGGACACACCACTGCTCACCAACACTGAGATGGATTAGTGGGTTTATATTTGATCTGACAGCATTTGGATAAAGATGTGCTAAACCACGTCTCCACAGCTCATGCATAATCATCTCTTTTTTCAGATATCATTTTATTTGAGTAATTACCATGTAAGCTGAATTGGTAAAGTCGTAATTTGGCTAGTTGGACTACAACCTAACAACTATTTTTATTAATTATTTTTTATGTGAATACTGAATCAAAATACAAAACAATGACCAAAAAGAGTGTATTGCAATGAGAAATTATTTAATGAACTATGTTAGAGTAATTAAAGCACATTAGTACAAATAAAATAATGACGTACTTTGCATTACAAAAACTTTAGCGAAACCTACCCCAGTAAAATAAAGTAAAATACATATCTTATATTGCTATGCCAATAGCATTCGTTTATCCATGGAAAAGAAAAAAAAAACACTGACTTTTTTGTTTGTTTGTTTTTCATAATTTACATTATTTCATGCACTTTCAAATGTGATTTTTACACAATTAATTTGTGTTCATCGAAATTTTATACAATTTATTTTGATTCTTTTAATCGTGTGTGTAATTTTGAGTGATTCTGAGACTATGATCTTCATTTTAATGCATCTAGGCTGCATTGCCTGAGAACGCTGATCATACGCATGACTGGTACATAATTTACTAATGAATTAATCAGAAGTTAAATATTCAGTAAACAACCGATATTTACCATTAGGTAGAATTTGAATTTAAAATTTGAATTTCACTTGCTGACTAGCCAATTACATTAGCTACTGGAATCAATGCTAGTGGCACTGATGGCAAGAAAACTGGCTAATTAGTTTAATATAGCCAGTTAACATTAGCTAATTAGTACAGTGCTGTGAAAAAGTATTGCCTGATTTCTTCTGTTTTTGAGTATACAGTGCGGGAAACAAGTATTGGACGTGTCAACATTTTTTTCAGTGTCAACATTTTATTTAAAAAAAATTTTCAGAGCTCTTTGCTTTTACCCATCATGAGACGTTTCTTGTGTAACACATTGGTAATAAAAAACTTTTTTTTTTTTTATAGACCATCAGTTTACTAACCCAGCTGATATTAATTTACACAGATAGGGGGTATAACTACTTACGGATTTCAGCTGGTTCCTTGCTTTACCTTGCCTTGGAGAACTTATTTTTCTTAGCATGTTCAATACTTTTTTCCCATGTCATTCTACTTTATCACACATAACTTTATTTATGGACTTTAATGTTGTGAGTTCTTTATATTTCCAGATTTCTTGAGTTAATACTGATGTCTGTTGAAAATTTCATGTGAATAACCTCATTGGAAATATATTTACTGAAAAAAATGTTGATGAGTGCAACACTTATTTCCTCCACTGTATCACATACTAAATAGTTCTAGATCTTCAAACGAAATACAACATAAAACATAGGCAACCTGAATAAACACACAATACAGTTAAAAAAAATTTATTGAAGCAAAAACAGTTATCCAACACCTATCACCCATGTGAAAAACGAATTGCCCCCTTAAACTTAAAATCTGGTTATACCACCTTTAGCAGCAATAACTGTAACCAAACGATTCCTATAACTGGAGATCAGACTTTCACTTATATCTAGGACTAGGATTTACTCCTACACTTTGGATCGTTGTCTTGCTGCATAATCTAGTCGCGCTCGAGTTTCAGCTTACGGACTGAAGACCGGACATTCTCCTTTAGGATCTTCTGGTAGAGAGCAGAATTCATGTTTCCCTCAGTTACTGCAAGTTGTCCAGGTCCTGATGCAGCAGAGCATCCCCACACCATCACACTGCCTCCACCATGCTTCACTATAGGTATGATGAACATTTTGTGGAATTCGGTGTTTGGTTTACGCCAGATGTAATAGAACTCCTGTCTTCCAAACAGTTCCACTTTCAACTCATCAGTCCACAGAACGTTCTCCCAAAAGGTTTGAGGATCATCAAGGTGTGTTTTGGTGAAATTCAGACGAGTCTTAATGATCTTCTGGGTTAGCAGTGGTTTTCACCTCACCACTCTTCCATGGAGCCGTTTTCCCCCAGTGTCTTTCTGATAGTGGAGTCATGAACAGTGACCTTTATTGATGCAAGAGAGGCCTGTAGTTCGTTTGATGTTGTCCTTGGCTCTTTTGGGACTTCCTGGATGAGTCGTCGCTGTGCTCTTGGAGGAATTGTGGAAGGTTGGACACTTCTGGGAAGGTTCATTACTGTGTTGAGTTTTTTCCACTTGGAGATAACGGCTCTCACTGTGGTTCTTTGGAGTTCCAAAGCCTTTGAAATAGCTTTCTAACCCTTCCCAGACTGATGCATTTCAATCACCTTCTTCCTCATCATTTCTGGAATTTATTTCAGCTTTGGTGTAGTGTGTTTTAACCAACTTTAACCAACTTCAAGCTGTTGAAAAAGTTCTATTTAAATGTTGATGTGATTGAACAGGGTTTGCATTAATCAGGCCTGGCTGCATTTAGTCCAGCTGAACTCCTTTATAAATGCAGTTTCATAGATTTGGGGAATAAGTAACCATGGGGGAAATACATTTTCATACAATTTCATTTCATTTCATACGTATTGGATAACTTTGCTTCGATAATTAACATTTAAAAACTGTATTTTGTGTTTACTCAGGTTGCCTTTGTTTTATCTTAGATTTTGTTTTAATTTCTGTAACAATTTAGTATGAGATATACACAAACACAGAAGAAATCAGATACTTTTTCAGATCACTGTATAAGTTGTTTGTAGAGTTCTGGCTGTGTTTTGTATGGGAATTATTACTTGTTTTAAATTGTCTCTTTTGTCTGCAGGATTGGAACTAAAAGAAAATCAGCCACTGGAGCAGGAACCCACACTAGTACCGACTTTTAAAGAATGTATGAAAAGTAAGCATCAGTGCACTTTTAAAGCTTATGGGTGGGTAGTGGAAGGATGATACTGTGGTAACACGCTTTACTTATCCAGAAATAACATGTAGATTTACAGTCTGTTCTTTAACACATCAG
This sequence comes from Ictalurus furcatus, assembly GCF_023375685.1. Lineage (NCBI taxonomy): Eukaryota > Metazoa > Chordata > Actinopteri > Siluriformes > Ictaluridae > Ictalurus > Ictalurus furcatus. Next base: position 31,115,786 of record NC_071268.1, read on the forward strand.
TAACTGTAGTAGATACATCATTTTTCTAGTTCTTATTAAATATTAATTTATAATAATTATAATAATATCTATAGAAAATGTGGTATGAAAAATTTACATTTTCTAGTTGTGACTAATTAGTAAATGTTTTGGTTAAGTGATAGTAAAAAATTAGTCATAAATTGTAGAAAATCTTTTTTATTTCAATGGAAACAACAGTTATAGCAGTATCAGTAGTTATAACAGACACTTTCTGTCAAAATGTCTGATTTATGACCTTTCTGTAATTTATGACCCTCCATGTTCACCTGGCACAGTTCTGTAAGTCGTGTAAATTTATGGCCTCTGGTAACTCTGTTTGGAGTGTGTGTGTGTGTGTGTGTGTGTGTATGTGTGTGTGTGTGTGTGTGTGTGTGTGTGACATCCTGCCAGCTGTTTCCTGGGGTGTATTGAGCAGGATGCTCCCACCAAATGATTATGACGTGTTTATGTTAATGAGTTTAGTGTGAGCATGGTTCTTGGTGTTTAAATTATGGTTAAGATGTAGTGATTAAAACACAGAAGAAACTCTGCAACTATCTGTTAGAATGGTTTCTCCGAGAACTCCTAATACCCCTAGAAGACTGCTGTGTATTTCACCAACAAGAGGACCTGTTGAAATGAGAGAGGACCTGACTTCTGCTCCAAGAAATAAAACCCAAGATGTTACTTTGATAATTTCTTCATGAAGATGAAGATCTTGTAAAGACTTTGTTGTTTCACCCTGAGCAGAGTGTTACCAACACTGAAGACCGTCTCTTAAGTCCACCCTTATATTAAAGTAATTAAAAATGACTGCAGATCGGTACATTCGCCACAGACATTCATAACGCGAAGTGGATCATCCGAGTCAGATTAGACACTCATGTTTGAAACTTTTGAAAAAAGTATAGCCTGATTTCTTCTGTTTTTGAGTATACAGTGGGGAAATAAGTATTGTCAAAATTTTTATCAGTAAATATATTTCCAATGAGGTTATCCACATATATAAATTTTCACCAGACGTCAGTATTAACTCAAGAAATCTGGAAATATAAAGAATTCACATCATTAAAGTCCATAAATAAAGTTATGTGTAATAAAGAGGAATGCAACCCGCGCATCTACAGCTTGTGTGATTATGATGGCGATGTCATTGACAGCGTTTTTTATGAAGAGGAATTACCAAAAAATATTTGTGAACAAAATCAAGACATTTAAAGTGGAAAAAATTTTAGACATGAAGAAACAAGGCCGGAAAATGTTAGTGTTGGTTCGCTGGCTCTGGTGACCTACAAAATTCACATCATGGATTGATCAGAAAAAATTGGTTAATGTACAGGCCCCATAAAAACATATGACCTGCATAGGTAGCACACATTCACATAAAAAAACCAACCATGGCTGAGAGCAACTTTTATGTCATGCTGCCCTGCCACGCCTCATTATCTGTTTATCTGGAAAACCGCATATCTAGTAATACAACCAGGCTAGTGAGAATTATACACCTAAAAGGAGAATGGCAAGTTGGCTTGATCAAATTTGAATATCCAGTGTCATGGTACACATTTAATGACAAAGATGCTACATTCATTCTCAGCTATGGTGAAACAACGGCAACAGAGAATCACATCACCGAAAATCATGCTGAAGGCAGAGAGAGAGATTTTCAGTACCGGCAATCAGAAGATATCACATGCATCTTACAGGTTAAAGACTGTATATTATTACAACGTAATTTTTTTGATCAGGGAGATCAACACAGACCTGGCTTCAAATGCAAGTCTTGGTTAATTAGTTACAATTACATTTATATAGTGCTTTTCTAGACACTCAAAGCACTTTCACACTTTTACCACCAGTGTGTTGCATCCACCTGGATGTTGTGACGGCAGCAATAGTGTGCCAGAACACCCACCATACACCAGTTATTGGTGGAGAAGAGAGGACAGTGATGTAACCAATTCAGGGATGGAGATTATTAGGGGGCCATGATAGAGAAGGACCAATGGGAATTTTGCCAGTACACTGGGGTAATACTTCTACTCTTTTAGGAGAAGTGTCCTGGGATTTTTAATGACCACAGAGAGTCATCCAAAGGACTGGGTGGTTTTTACAGTGTAGTGTCAGTATGTCACAATACATCTTGGCATTCATGGTTCCCTCAATGAACTGCAGCTCCCCAGTGCCGGCAGCACTCATGCAGCCCCAGACCATGACACTCCCACCACCATGCTTGACTGTAGGCAAGACACACTTGTCTTTGTACTCCTCACCTGGTTGCCTCCACACACGCTTGACACCATCTGAACCAAATAAGTTGATCTTGGTCTCATCAGATCACAGGACATGGTTCCAGTAATCCATGTCCTTAGTCTGCTTGTCTTCAGCAAACTGTTTGCGGTCTTTCTTGTGCATCATCTTTAGAAGAGGCTTCCTTCTGGGACGACAGCCACGCAGACCAATTTGATGCAGTGTGTGGCATATGGTCTGAGCACTGACAGGCTGACCCCCCACCCCTTCAACCTCTGCAGCAATGCTGGCAGCACTCATACGTCTATTTCCCAAAGACAACCTCTGGATATGACGCTGAGCACGTGCACTCAACTTCTTTGGTGGACCATGGCGAGGCCTGTTCTGAGTGGAACCTGTCCTGTTAAACCGCTGTATGGTCTTGGCCACCGTGCTGCAGCTCAGTGTCAGGGTCTTGGCAATCTTCTTATAGCCTAGGCCATCTTTATGTAGAGCAACAATTCTTTTTTTCAGATCCTCAGAGAGTTCTTTGCCATGAGGTGCCATGTTGAATTTCCAGTGACCAGTATGAGGGAGTGTGAGAGTGATGACGCCACATTTAACACACCTGCTCCCCATTCACACCTGAGACCTTGTAACACTAACAAGTCACATGACACCGGGGAGGGAAAATGGCTAATTGGGCCCAATTTGGACATTTTCACTTAGGGGTGTACTCACTTTTGTTGGCAGCGGTTTAGACATTAATGTCTGTGTGTTGAGTTATTTTGAGGGGACAGCAAATTTACACTGTTACACAAGCTGTACACTCACTACTTTACACTGTAGCAAAGTGTCATTTCTTCAGTGCTGTCACATGAAAAGATATAATCAAATATTTACAAAAATGTAAGGGGTGTACTCACTTTGTGAGATACTGTATATATATATATATATATATATATATATATATATATATATATATATATATGTATATACTGTATATATATATATATATATATATATATATATATATATATATAAAATTCTGGTATTATTCTGGTATTATAATCACATTATTTGCTCAAACCATGAAACACTGGTTTATTGATAATAAATATGAAAGGAAAATAGCCCCATTAATAATTGTATGATGGCATGTGTAATATCACTCTAGTTATTTCCAGGATAACAGATGTTAAGTGTTGTGTTGTGCTAATGAAGGTGTTGCGCTGCATAAATTTAAAATTACTCAACTCACTAAAATAAAGGGAAAATGTTTTTGCTCAAAAATAAATAAAAAAAATTCTATTATTTTCAATATTTCCATTGTTTTACATATAGAATTGGACAACATTTTAAGGTTTATGCTTAATTATATGCTTAATGATTATACAGTACATAAATTGTTGGATATATAATATAATTGTATAAGTGGGGTAACTTTTGGGGTAAACAGTCATTTCTAGTGTAGTTAAACTGATGGGATTAACTGGCCTTTGTGTTTTGCCAAAACAAAAGAGGACCTGGAGATCAACTTTCTCTATTTTCAACTCAGATTTGTTAATTTTTCTAAATGTAGATTTATATAACCTATTTAATAATTTAAATAAACCACAGTGGCCAGAGTTTAGTTAGCAGAAGGGTGTGAAATGACTTTATTTGGACTTTATGTGTAATGACATTATTTGGGTCAATTCAGTCTTCATTAGTGTTGTAGTATTTTGCTGTATTTTAGAACAATATTGTTCATTTGATCTTTCATTGATTTGGCAGATGAGTACATAGTAGCGCTTGTAGTGATTGCAGTGATTGCAGTGATTGGATGGATTGTGACTGCGCTGTGCTGGATTTATAAAAGAATAAGATCTGGTGAGTAGCACTGCATGTTGACTTTTCTCTAGAGTACAGTATATTCTTTATTTTACTGGAGTTTTAAGTTTGTTTGTGTGTGCCCTGTATTATCTTTATCTTGAGTTGTCTACTTTTTGGGATTATATTTCTGAAGCATATTTGCTCAGTTATCACAGAAGGTTTGGATGGAGTTTTCTTTTAAAGGTAGCCGTATGTAAATGCAGCAAAGAAATCAGATTGCATGAAACTGCAGAACACATACAGTCACATCCATAAGTATTTGGACAGTGACATGATTTTCATACATTTGCCTCTGTACACCCACCACAATGGATTGATTTGAAATGATGTGATCAAGAGGTGGTTGAAGTGTAGACTGTAAACTTTAATTCAAGGGGTTTAAGAAAAATATTGCATTAAGTGTTTAGGAATTACAGCAATTTGTACTAATGTTCTTTAATTAGTTATTTTCACAGACTCAAAAGTAATTGAACAGTTGACTGATAAGCAGTTTCATGGCCAGCTGTGGACTGTTTCTTTGTTATTTCATGAAAAATTAAGGAGATAAAAGGTCTGGAGTTGATTCCAAGTGTTGAATTTGCATTCGGTAGCTTAGCTGTTCATAGGAACCCTCAATATGTGGTCCAAAAGACACTAATCAGAGATATAGCAAAAACTTTAGGAGTGACCAAATCAACAGTTTGGTATGTTCTTAAAAAGAAGGAATGCACTTGCAAGCTCAGCAACACCAACAGGCCTGGAAGACCACAGATGACAACTAAAGTGGATGATAATAATCCTTGTTGTGGAAAAACCCTTTCACAACATCTAGCCAAGTCAAGAACCCTCTGGAGGAGGTAGGCGTATCATGAATGAATGAATGAATGAATGAATGCCTTTTTATTGTCACTATACACATGTACAATGAAATTAAGAGCCACTCCTTTTTGTTCCGTGCCAACATGTACATTCAATAAACAAGAAGAATAAACAGATAAATAAACAGATAAATAAACAAGATAAATAAACAAGATAAATAAACAAGATATTGGGGCGGATGGGGGAGGTACTATGAAATGCACAGTTTTGAGACACTATATACATATGCTGTGAACTCAGTACATGTATGTGTTTAGAATGGTAATAGCTTTCGGGAAGAAACTATTCTTGAATCTATTAGTCCTTGTTCTGATGCACCTGTAACGTCTCCCTGAGGGCAACAGATTAAACAGATCAGAGCCAGGGTGAGAGCTGTCCTTAATGATGGTTTTTCCTCTGCTGAGGCAACGGGAAGTGTAAATATCCATCAGGGAGGGGAGAGGGCAGCCAATGATCTTCTGTGCTGCTCTTACTACTCTCTGAAGCCTCTCCCTGTCTGCTGCGGTGCAGCTACCGTACCACACCGTGATACAGTATGTCAGCAGGCTCTCGACGGACAAGCGGTAGAAGGTCAGCAGCAGATTGGGGTCCAGATTGTACTTCCTGAGAACCCTCAGGAAGTGTAGCCGCGTTTGAGCCTTCTTGATAACCGCTGTGATGTTGTCTGTCCAGGAGATGTCTGCAGAGATAAGGACGCCAAGAAACCGGAAGGTGTGGACCCTCTCCACACACTCACCATTGATGAAAAGGGGGGCCAGCTCAGTGTTGTGCTTCCTGAAGTCTACAATGAGCTCCTTGGTTTTCTTGGTGTTTAGAGCCAGATTGTTCTTTGAACACCAGGCTGCCAAGTTCAGGACTTCCTCTCTGTAGGCTGCCTCATCTCCTTTTGAGATGAGTCCGACCACTGTGGCGTCGTCAGCAAACTTGACGATAAGGTTATTATTGTGGACCGGACTACAGTCGTAGGTGTAGAGACAGTACAGGAGGGGGCTCAGCACACAGCCCTGTGGAGAACCGGTGCTCAACGTGCGAGTGGAGGAGAGGTGGGGTCCGAGTCTCACTGTCTGAGACCGGTTGGTGAGAAAGTCCTTTATGAATGTAAATACAGAAGGATGCAAACCTCTGGTAACACTGAAAACTCTAACAAGTCGACTGTACTCAAATGATTGTGTAAACTCGTTCCCTCAATTTAATTAAGGGGTAACTTGTATATATAAGTTCACTTAACTTGCTCATGTAGACTGTACTTAAATTGTTAAGTTCACTTAACTTGATGTTCATTTAATGTAGGGCTGCAACTAACGATTATTTTCATAATTGATTAGTTGAACGATTATTTTTTTCAATTAATCGATTAATCTGATGGGGGCGGGGCGAACTTCCAGTACCATTTTTTTGTTTATTTAAAATAAAATCCACAAACTGAGTGTTACAAATATAAACTTCAGACTAAAACTTTACACAGATGTTTGTCCAAAACAGAAAAGAACCCAATACACACACACACACACACACACACACACACCAGAAAATATATTTTTAATTTAGGACTGTAGTTTAATTCGTTGCTTTTTGTTCATCCATAAAAATAATGCATAAATACTATAAAATAACATATATATATCATTTATTTTATAGTATTTATGTATTATTTTTATGGATGCACAAAAAGCCACGAATTAAACTACAGTCCTGAATTAAAAATAAAAACTCACTTTCACTGCACTGTGTGGTTTCCTCACTGTCTTTAGGAGTATTATTTTACTTGTGTTTACTTTTGATCATAATGTTTTAATGAGACATTACAGATCTGACTCGCGCTACACTCTGTATCTGCGTGTCTACACCGCGCGTGATCAGCAACGCGGCCTCGTTACTAACACATCACTTCCGTTATAATAAACAACAGAATTTACACTGCAAGCACAAATACAACATATAATGACAATAAACTTAAATTTAACTAAACCCTTTAAGCAGCTTGCACCAGTTTCCCCTGCCCCTTACACACAGCGGAGCATTCTGGATATAAACATAAGTTTGTCCTCGTGCATCAGTTTGATTTCCGCGGTGTTTAAAATGATCTCCTTAGAGGACTTGGGGGTCGCACACTTTCTTCCTCAGTCACGTGATGATTTCTCCTCCGTCTGATGGAGACTGAGGTCATGTTGGGAATAAAAGGTAACGCTGACAGAAAGTAAACTGAAGAAAGTCATTATCGGTGACTCGGGTGTTTGCTAACGCTAGCGTGCGTATGACGTCATGCGCTGTCATGGCTTATACTTCCGGTGAGTTAAAAAAACCCACTAGTATTTGAGATGATATTACCTTTCTAAAATCCACACACTAGACTGTAGAGTACAGCGTGCATAGTGTAAGTGTACAGCACTTCATTTGGGACACAACTTTATTATTTACTCTCCGAGGCGTGTTTTCGGAACAGAAGTAACGTAATGAGTAAATCTCCCCCGCGCCGTACAGACCAACTAATCCATAATGAGATTCATTACAACCATTTTCATCATCGATTATTATCCATTTTATCCATTAGTTGTTGCAGCTTTAATTTGCAGGCTAGCCACTAGTCCTCGAGGGAATTTGTGTGCTTACCTAATTACCTAAAGTTCACGTAACTTGGTGTTCATTTCACGCATATTGAAATACAGTGTCCCAAAAGTCTCCATACATAGGGGAAATGAACACTTTATAGCAAAATGTAACTTTATTTTCAAAATGTCCTCTATATGATTACCATTTCTTTGTAAACACAGACGGAGTTGTCAACAGTCATCAGTGCGTTAGTTCGCTTGTTGCCAGGCAGAACTCCTTGCATGGCCAATCAAATCAAAGAAAGACCAGAGTGAGCTATTTTAATAAATCATGATTCTGAGTTCCTAACACGTTTATGCATTTTGTAAGTAAATAAGTTAAACTTGTGAAATTGATGGTACAAGATGAACTTGTACCCGAATGATGGGAAGGGAAGAGTATGGAGAAGGGAAGGAAGGACTCATGATCAAGCCCGGGTTAAGAATTCAGAGTCCCCTGGGTGCAATGTGTTGTAGCCCAAACCCAATAATCTGTCTCTCTCCTCCTCTCCTGTCTCCAGATGTTCTTTGAGTCCTCTTCTCCCCGGCTCCCCAGGAGCTGCCACTCTTTGTCTGTCTCTCTCCTCCTTTCCCCCTATTATCTCTACTCTCTTCCTCTCCTCTTCTCCTCTTCTAGTGATGAAAACGATGCAAACAGCATAGGTCAACTTGTCTATAAACCTGAAAGTATCTGATATCAAATGGAAAATAAAGCTGCTAGTTTTTTTTTCTTTTTTATTATGATTATAATACTATGTTTCATGTAGATTGTCCGCTCTATCTCTCTCTCACTCACACACACACCCACACACACACACACACACACACACACACCCGGCCTCTACACGATGTAAAAGAAAACGTGACTCATCAGACCAGGCCACCTTCTTCCATCGCTCCATGGTCCAGTTCTGATGCCCACTGTAGGTGTTTCGGTGGTGTACAGGGGGTCAGCATGGACACTCTGACCGCTCTGCAGCTACGCAGCTCCATATGCAGCAAGCTGTGATGCTCTGTGTGTTCTGACTCCTTTCTATCAGAACCAGCATGAACTTCTTCATCGGTTTGCGCTGCAGTAGATCTTCTGTGGGATCGGATCAGACGGGCTAGCCTTCATTCCCCATGCACATCAGTGAGCCTTTGTGTCCATGACCCACTGCACACCGGGAACACCCCACAACACCTGCCGTTTCGGAGATGCTCTGACACAGTCATGTACACATCACAATTTGGCCCTCGTTATCACTCAGATCCTTACACTTGCCCATTTTTCCTGCTTCCAACACGTCAAGTTCCAGAACTGACTGTTCACTTCCTGATTAATATATCCCAGCCCCCCACAGGTGCCATTGTAATGAAATAATCAATATCATTCACGTCACCTGTCAGTGGTTTTAATGTTATGGCTGATCGGTGTATATGTGGACATACACTAAATAAAATCATGATCTTCTGTGTGATTTGTACAGTTAAAGCGAGATGTGCTCATGCATTTTGTGTAGATCCAGACAGCAACAGCAGTGATGGAAAAAATGTGTTATTTAATCATTCAATGTATGATCTATCAACTAATCTAACCATAATAATATTACCATAAAATACCATGACAGTTCCACTGTGTTGACATCCTGCAGTCCCAAAAGCTGGTGGTGCAGCGAATATGTTGGGTCAGGTTCTGCTTGAACTCCTGCTAGAGAGGCTGTGAATCGCACTCTGGACTGATAGTCTCTTCCGCACAGGTGTCAGAAGAAGGACTGGTGCAGAAGCCGTTCTATTGTTTTTTCTGTTCTGTCTTGCAGATTGCTTGTTGATTCTCTGTGTTTTTGGCCATGGTCGCTTCTGTTGCCCTCGTTCGTGTATACTGTGACAATGACGGCATCTCCCCTGTCCTGTGGGATGTAACCTTTACCCAACACAAAAACAGAGGAGCTCATGCAGATGTTTTAGCATCTGTTTTGTGATCTGTACAATTAAAATGCCCACGCATTTTGGGTGGATGCAGAAAGTAGTAGCGCTGATGGCACGTTTTTGTTATTTAATCATTCAATGCACATTTTACCAACGTATCACATCGTGTTAATTACATTACCATAAAATACAGCTGAAAAGCCCCTTTCCTCAACTCTGCGTGCGGGCCTTTAGTGATTCACTGATCTGTATAATAAATATCATCATGTTTAAAACTGACCTTAGATTATGGCCTGTCAAAAGCTGATGAGGCAGAAAGTCCTGGGCAGAATTTGGGTTTGACACTCCTGATTGATAGTAACAGTTGGCATTGGTATGTGCAGCATGAGCAGCCCTAAAGTCCTAAAGTGTTGGATTGGATGGGTGGAGGTATGGTCTCTGTGCTCCAAAATTATTAAGACACACACAGACACACGCACACACTGTATACCTCTTCTCCTTGGCTTTCCAGGGGCCGCATCAAAAGCTACTTTCAGGCGCTACACTCCCAACGGCCTAGGCCACTGTAGATGTTTAGTGGTGTGCCTCTTTTTTAATCTTGTGTGGCCCAACCAGACATTGCCTTCCATTTTCGGCCCATGCCCATAATGCCCATAGGATAATCCAGCCCAGCTCATGATCCAAATCATACCACATCATCTGTTAAACATGGTGGAGACAGTGTTATGGCATGGGCATGTATGGCTGCTGGTGGAACTGGGTCACTGATGTTTATTGATGATGTGACTGCTGATAGAAGGAGCAGGATGAATTCTGGTGTATAGAGCTTTACTTTCTGCTCAGATTCAGTCAGGTGCTGAAAAACCAAAAGCTTTTTAAGGCAAAGAAATTAAATGTTACTAAATGGCCAATGATCTCAACTTAATTAATCTTTTCACTCAACAAAACTGAAGGCAGAAAGAGCCACAAACAGGCAGCAACTTAAGGTGTCTTCAGTAAAGGCCTGGCAAACCATCTCACGGAAGGAAACTCCGCATTTGGTGATGTCCATGGGTTTCAGACTTCTGGCAGACATTGACTGCGTAGGATTTGTATCCAATTATTAAAAATAATCCTAATATTTATAATTATCATAGTTTGTCCAATTACTTTTCAGCCTGTGAAAATGGAGTGAAATGTTTGTCACTTTGACAGTTTTAAAGGATGTTTAAAATTTTGTGCAAGGCTGTTCAATTTTTTATTATTTTTTATTTATTTATTTATTTATTTTTTACAAAGCAATTAATTTAAGTGTTTAACTGAAAAAAAATGTAGTTATAAACAGTTTAATTACTCTTCAGCAATATAAATATAGTATACAGTTTTTATGCAGGTTTATAGATTTATTACATTTTATTATGGATTTGTAAGTAATAAATTTAAAACTTCTGCATTGCACAATATTCCACAAGACAAACCTGCTGCTGCACCGCAAGACAATCCTGCTGCTGCACCGCAAGACAATCCTACTGCTGCACCGCAAGACAATCCTGCTGCTGCACCACAAGACAATCCTACTGCTGCACCACAAGACAATCCTGCTGCTGCACCGCAAGACAATCCTGCTGATCAAGAAATACAGCCACTACTGAAAACACCACCTGATGATCGTGGTGAGTATCAGATGGAAACATTGACCCACAAGCAGAATCTGGGTTATATATAAAGTTTTAACTTAAATTGATCCATTTTGGTTTAAGATCATTTATATCCAGATTTACAACAATACATAAATTCTGGATATAAATTGTACATTTATAAATGTATCACTAATGAGCAGCCACAGTCAAGGGTGGCAAAGAAAAACTCCCTGAGACGATATGAGGAAGAAACCTTAAAAGGAACCAGACGCTAGGAAACCGATCCTCATCTGGGTGACACCGGAGAGTGCGAATATAAATAAATACACCCCTTCTATAAATGTGTACTACATGGTCAAATAGTGCAGTTGTGTAAGCAGGAAATTCATGAGCTTATGAGCGAATCATGAATATGAGCATCGGAGTTATTTTTTAATTCATTATAGATTTAACATGAAGTCTATTGTATCAAACTGAAGTTATTAACTGATCAATGATGGAGACTTGAGTGCAAATTGTCCTTAACAATTGCAGTCCTAAGGCTATCCAAGGAAGAACATCCACAGCCATCGTTATGCTTTCTATGTGGTACAATCCACAGTAACCTCATGGTGATCTTTAGGCTGACCATGTGGGGCCATAATTGAGTGATTTTCAGGTGATGAGAACTTCAAACAGAAGAACAGAACACTGGCTGGATTAGCTGTGTGCTTAGCATCTAAATGATATTTAAGACTGGTTGTACTCCAGTTGTAACTCAATTCACATCAACAGTAACAGAAAGTAATTTTGCTCTTATTGATAATCCCATCTGACAAGGATTTATAACTGAACTTGCCATTCAGAAGATCTTATGTATCCATTATCCATCACAGACATGCTTGCAATGACAATAACAACCACTGCGCTGACCACTGCATAAAATCATGCAGATGCAGGTCAAGAGCTTTAGATAATGTTCACATCAAACCTGAGAATGAAGAAAAAATGTGATCTCTGTGACTTTAACTGTGGCATGGATGTTAGTGCCAAATGGGCTGGTTTGAGCATTTGAGCAAACTGCTGATCTCCTGGGATTTTCACACACAAAAGTCTCTAGAGTTTACACAGAATGGTGCAAAAAACAAAAACTGAGCAGAAGTAAATGGCTAGATTGGTTCCAGCTGCCAGGAAAATATAATAATTCATATATAACGCTTTACAACTGTGGTGAGCAGAAACGCATCTCAGCATGCACAAAACATCGAACCTTGAGGTTGATATACATAGTTGTACATCCTTTTGTTTCAGGTTGTGTGGCTTTGGGGAAGGAGGCTGCCCAATACACTCCAGTCAAGACGGATCCTGAGTAATGCAGTTTCCAGCACAACAGGTTTCCTTCAGGTTTCCTCTCATCTCCCAAAAACATACCAGTAGGAGGATTGGTTTTGCTAAATTGACTCTAGGTGTGAATAAGTGTGTGAATTGTGCCCTGTGATGGACCCGCATCCCATCCATGGTGTATTCCCACCTCGCATACATTGTCCCCTCTTTACTGGCTAAGAAAGTTTCTAAAGGCTTTATTCAATTCAGTTCAGTGTTATGTGTGCAGCGTGTTTAACAGTGGACATTGTCCCAGAGCAGCGGTACAGAAATCTATACATTCAGGATATAGATGTTAACTGTATGAATTTATCTCTAATGAGCAGCCAGAGGAGACGGTGGTGAGAAAAACTCCCTGAGACGATATGAGGAAGAAACCTTGAGAGGAACCAGACTCAGAAGGAACCCGTCCTCATCTGGGTGACACCGGATAGTGCGATTATAAATAAATACACCCCTTCTATAAATGTGCTAATACTACATGCTCAAATAGTGCAGTTGTGTAAGCAGGAAATTCATTACAGTATCTACAGGAAGTCTGTTGTGTTGAACTTCTCCACTGGTCACTGATGGAGACTCGAGTGCAGAACTGTTTGTGGTAATTGTAGTGTTAAAGCTATCACAGCATAACTGTTCATATGAACTGAGGTCCAGAGCATCTTTATGATGTTTAAGTGGAACCGTCCTCAGTAATCTCAGTGATCTTTAGTCTGCACCATGTGGGACATCCTCAGCAGCAGCATGTGACCTCCAACTGATGAGAACTCCAACCAGAAGTAGAACATCAGGATGGATCAGGCAGGTCCGGAGAGCAGAAGGGGTCAGAATCACTGGCAAGCACATTTACTACTGCATTTAAATAAACTTAGTTTGCATTTCTTTACTTTACACACCAATCAGTGTCTCACTTGGTCAGCTTCAATAGGAAGTGTCACTAGATGGTGTACAGTGTATGGGACACATGACAGATGTGGACACTCCAAAATGACTGACATTCATTTGATGTACTCTTGTTGATAAGAGGTACGTATGGCCACACCCACCTGAAGAGCATGTTCTGAAGACAAGCGAGTTTTGCAGCATTAAAATCAATCAGGTCTGGAATGGGCTTTTGTCGTGTTTATCAGCTGTGAGCTTTGTTGTGGTTTTCATTATGTTGTTCATGAGCATGGAGTCAGTTTCGGGTTCAGCTTTGGTTTTTTATTTCAGACAGATCATAACCACATCCTGCTGAATATCCTGTTAGACACGAGTTCTCATGTAAAACGTCTGCTATCTAAGGTTATGGTTGCTAATCTACTTACCACTCGTCAATAACTTGATTTCCTTCACTGAACAATAAAATAGATATCAAATAAATGATACATAATATAAAATAACACAAACATTAAAAGGTTTTCATGGACATATAATCATACACCGTTGTGTGTCTGTGATAACTGTGTGCTTTCTGTGTCCAGATATCCTGTGCTGAGGTCACTATCAGTTCCCTGAGGGATCACCTCCTGCTGGTGTTCTGATGGCATTAAAGTGACCGGGAGTGATCACCCGGCTTCGTGCTCAGTCATTTGTGATTCTGCTGTGTGACTTGATTTGTATTTTTATTTCTCATTGTAAGACCTTAAGCATGTTTTGTGTACATTTTTGGTTTTAATTGCTAGATTTTTAAAATATATTCCTATTATCTATATAATCGTGTTTACATTTATCACATTTGGCACATTATCCAGAGCTTACATTGATCTCATTTATACAACTGAGCATGTGAGGGCCGAGGGCCTTGCTCCGGGCATCTTAACCACTCAGCTACCACCGTCCACCTTTGTTCTTAAAGTCACTAGATGTAAGGCTGATCTGCCTTTTTTGTTGGGTTTCAGTGTTTCTCTGGAATTTTTTGTTAGTTAAGAAGAAAAGGAAGCAGTTTGTCATTTGTTGTCTTCTACTAAAATAGCGAAGTCAGTTTCTTGTTCTTTCAGTTATTGGGGTGTTTGTTTATTATTTTGTCCTTGGCCAACCTGATGCAATTTACTGGTGACTGAAAATACTTCTCTTTCATTATATTTCCATGCCTCTGTGAATATTCTTGCTAGTCTGTTCAGTTTTATTTACACTAGAATCTCAAACAAGAAGAGATGCTAATAATGTAAATAAAAACAGCAGATATGTGAAAAAGTGCGTACGTTGTGTGTACAAAGCTTTTAACAGTAAATGTTGGATTTGACCAAAGCACTTAAGAGCATAAAATAAAACTGCAAGTGGACTCAGGAGGACTTCACAGTTTATGTTTAACCGTGGATCTGGACTGTCAACATGTTGAATTAACAATTAAATCCTTTGCTACTTTTGATTAAATGTAATTGCTGCTAAATACAAACACATCTGTGGAAATAGGAAAATCTTATAAAAGGTTAACAGAGTTGAAAAACAATGCAAGTGATCATGCTGTTTGGAGAAAATGATTGGAATCTGAATCCACTCACCTGCAGGAAGTACATCAAATATGCCATGTGTGTTTTGGGTTGCAGGGTTTTTGGTAGATGTGAACTGATAAACTGAGCAATTCTGAGAAGTCCTGGAGATCTGTCGCCTCTATTAGGGCAAGGTCCTCTGTCTTCTGAACACCCAACACAAAACAAAGGTGACTGACCACACCTTGAAGTTTGTTGACGTCTAATTCCGAGAGAAATCTTTTTATTTCTTGTTGAATCAGCTCTGTGTCTGAATTTAAAAAGAACACACAGTGATGTAATGACACCACAGAAAGGCCTAGTAGTCCTAGATAGTAATCCAAGAGACTGTCTGCATTAACACACATGTACTGGATCAGAGTTGTTCAGAGTGAACTCCAAGGTCAGACAAGAGCACAGATTCATACAGTTCAACAACAAAGTAGACATCCTTTGGACTAATGAGTATAACTGATATTTTTCCAAAGATATAACCGCAGCTATTGTGGTCTATAACAACAACAACATCAACAACAACAACACAAGGCCATTAGTATATTTGATTCCTTTATAAACAACCCCTGATACACCTGAAGTACTCTGAGTGACCCAGTTAGCTGTCTGTATTGCATTTTGAATGTTTGTATTGCATAACTGGCCATTGTGTTCATGTCCTTCACTGACAGATTGAATTTTATGAGGAAACAACTGGCCACAAGCTAGCTAGGACTGGAGCAACTGGTGCCTTTCTGCCAAAGTTTTACAAAGATGCACAAAATTGTGCAATTGTCTTGCACAGTTCTTAAAATATGAATGTTTACTTTCAAACCTGAGGGTCCACAAACGAATCAATGATCCAAACTGTAGTATAAGGTCTGCATAGTGCAACAAAAAGACATTTTCTCGTGTTAAAAACTAGAGGTAGCCAATCTCATTATGAATAATTTTGGGAGCACAAATCAGCCACACCATTTCCTTCAGTTTAAGGCACAATTGCCAAACCTCACAATCCATGGAGTTTTTAATTTTACTCCCTACTTAAATTGGTAAGAGCCTCAAGAGACACTAATTCTGTGCCGCAGAACCACCAAGTCATTGGAAATCTGCTCTGCTTTAACTGCACATGGTACATTGTGAGTCACTTCCTAAATGCCTGAATTGTGCAGTGGCTCTACTCAGCTCATTGTAGGTGCAGTGCTTTTCTACTGTAACTAAATGTTTAATGTAAACTGCCAAGTCATGAGTCACAATACCAACACCTGTTTGATGTTCAAATAAGACCTTTTGATCAATCATACATTTTGATGATATGTATATATCTTCTAGAGCTTTGTACTAGACTAATTCTCAGATTAGATTAGCACAGCTAACGAACGGTACTAGCTACATACAGTCACCAGAGACACCAACGATCTCTGCTACTTCCTTCTATTTGTCTCTATACACATTTAATGAGAGCTTGTATATGACAGGAGAAGATGAAACTATGCTCATAAGCTTTTCTTCCATTTTTGCATCAAACAGTAAACCGGAACTAATTGCAGGTAGGAACTAAAGTAGAGAGCTTAGCAACAACCAGTGGCTAAACACTAAACACTAATAAACACTAAAACACTCACACCTAAACACCAACACTTCAACACTACTGTAAATAACACTAGTGTAAATACACTATTGGGTACTTTCGCTTTATTTTACACACTTTGATTTTTTTTTTACTGTTGATTATTAAAGATTATGAACGTTAGCCCCACACTACAAAGGGATTACGACATATTTGTTCTTAATAGGTACATGGTCTGTATAAATTACAACCTGTGGACACTTCTGCTACATCCTTTAGCAACGGTGCTTAGCAGTTAAAAGCAACACATCAGGTCATCTTGACAGTTTTCATCCATTGGGGGTCGGCGCCCTTGGTAGGGAATTGTAAATTCGCTGCCAGTTCACTTCCGGTGGCTTCACCTACTGCTGGCACTTTAGAATTCTGAGGTATAATATATATATATATATATATATATATATATATATATATATATATATATATATATATATATATATAATATTAAAATTAAAAATAGAATATTGTGGAAAAGATCATTTTTTTCCATCATTTAATTTAAATAGTGGAACTTTCATATATTCTAGATTCATTACACATAAAGAGAAATATTTCAAGCCTTTTTTTTTTTTTTTTACAGCTTACAGCTCATGGACATCAAAAATCCAGCATCTCAAAATATTTGAATAAAGAATTTATAATACAGAAATGTCGACCTGAGAAGAAAACACATGCAAAGGTTTCCTGAGGCTTTAATCTCTCAGTCTGGTTTAGTACACAAACACAATCACGGGGAAGATGAAAGTAAATGTTGCGTTTCATTTGGAAATCAAGGTTCCAGAGTCTGGAGGAAGAGTGGAGAGGAACAGAACCCAAGCTGCTTGAAGTCCAGTGTGAAGTTTCCACAGTCGGTGATGATTTGAGGTGCCATGACATCTGCTGGTGTTGGTCCACTGTGTTTCTCAAGTCGAGACTCAAGGCAGCGGCAAAATGTTAACTGTTCATTTTTAAAAGTTATAAAAAAATACTTTTTAATACAGTATTGTTAACAGATGTTGATACTGTCAGTCTGTTTTGTCAGTGTTATGAATTTAAGAAGACTCTCCTTAAGCACAATTGGGAATATTACCAGTTGAGTTTGACACCATTTACATTCTAACTGAATTCACATCACAGTTATTGTGCATCTTTGATTGTTGTGTCCGGATGAAGGATATCAGTCAGATTCGAGAAGAATAGTCTGTATTTGCTATGTTGGACAAACATTTTATAAGCAATTATAATGAAATTGATGCTATTTAACAATTAACAATTTAAATAAGCAGAAAAAATGAACAAATAAATGAAAGAGTATGAAATAGAAGACTTACTTATAGAATACATTAAAAGAATTGAAAAAGCAAAGAGAGGCTGACTATTTTCAGCTCACTGCTTCTTCCGGTTAGCTCGCTAGTGGTTGGTTGTTTTGTTGTGAGTGAGTGGGCTACTGAGTTCTTAATAATTAACCACAAACCCATAATAATGTTCTGACAGCCCTAGAAGCTCTCACACCTTTTTTTAGGTTCTAAAGCACAGGCAGGCTACAATGGCTGCAGTCTTAATAATTTTGGAGCACAGAGACCATACCTCCACCCATCCAATCCAACACTTTAGGACTTTAGGGCTGCTCATGCTGCACATACCAATGCCAACTGTTACTATCAATCAGGAGTGTCAAACCCAAATTCTGCCCAGGACTTTCTGCCTCATCAGCTTTGGACAGGCCATAATCTAAGGTCAGTTTTAAACATATTTTTTTTCTATTGATTGATGTTTCTAGGGGGGAAATGACCTTACGTACTATTCAACTGTATTAACTGTTAGGTGATGATATTTATTATACAGATCAGTGAGTCACTAAAGGCCCGCACGCAGAGTTGAGGAAAGGGGCTTTTCAGCTGTATTTTATGGTAATGTAATTAACACGATGTGATACGTTGGTAAAATGTGCATTGAATGATTAAATAACAAAAACGTGCCATCAGCGCTACTACTTTCTGCATCCACCCAAAATGCGTGGGCATTTTAATTGTACAGATCACAAAACAGATGCTAAAACATCTGCATGAGCTCCTCTGTTTTTGTGTTGGGTAAAGGTTACATCCCACAGGACAGGGGAGATGCCGTCATTGTCACAGTATACACGAACGAGGGCAACAGAAGTGACCATGGCCAAAAACACAGAGAATCAACAAGCAATCTGCAAGACAGAACAGAAAAAACAATAGAACGGCTTCTGCACCAGTCCTTCTTCTGACACCTGTGCGGAAGAGACTATCAGTCCAGAGTGCGATTCACAGCCTCTCTAGCAGGAGTTCAAGCAGAACCTGACCCAACATATTCGCTGCACCACCAGCTTTTGGGACTGCAGGATGTCAACACAGTGGAACTGTCTTGGTATTTTATGGTAATATTATTATGGTTAGATTAGTTGATAGATCATACATTGAATGATTAAATAACACATTTTTTCCATCACTGCTGTTGCTGTCTGGATCTACACAAAATGCATGAGCACATCTCGCTTTAACTGTACAAATCACACAGAAGATCATGATTTTATTTAGTGTATGTCCACATATACACCGATCAGCCATAACATTAAAACCACTGACAGGTGACGTGAATGATATTGATTATTTCATTACAATGGCACCTGTGAGGGGCTGGGATATATTAATCAGGAAGTGTAAGGATCTGAATGATAACGAGGGCCAAATTGTGATGTGTACATGACTGTGTCAGAGCATCTCCGAAACGGCAGGTGTTGTGGGGTGTTCCCGGTGTGCAGTGGGTCATGGACACAAAGGCTCACTGATGTGCATGGGGAATGAAGGCTAGCCCGTCTGATCCGATCCCACAGAAGATCTACTGCAGCGCAAACCGATGAAGAAGTTCATGCTGGTTCTGATAGAAAGGAGTCAGAACACACAGAGCATCACAGCTTGCTGCATATGGAGCTGCGTAGCTGCAGAGCGGTCAGAGTGTCCATGCTGACCCCCTGTACACCACCGAAACACCTACAGTGGGCATCAGAACTGGACCATGGAGCGATGGAAGAAGGTGGCCTGGTCTGATGAGTCACGTTTTCTTTTACATCGTGTGGAGGCCGGGTGTGTGTGTGTGTGTGTGTGTGTGTGTGTGTGTGTCGCTTCCCTGGGGAAGGGATGGCACCAGGATGCACTATGGGAAGAAGGCGAGCTGGTGGAGGAAGTGTGATGCTCTGTGCAATGTTCTGCTGGGAAACCTCGGGTCCTGGCGTTCATGTGGATGTTACTTTGACACGTAGCACCTACCTAAACACTGCTGCAGACCGAGTTCACCCCTTCAGGGTAACGGTGTTCCCTAATATAACAGAGGTCTCTTTCAGCAGGATAATGCTCCCCGACACACTGCAAAAACTGTTCAGGAACGGTTTGAGGAACATAAAGAGTTCAAGGTGTTGACTCGGCCTCCAAATTCCTTATCTCAATCTCACTGAGCATCTGTGGAATGTACTGGACAAACAAGTCCGATGCATGGAGGCCACGCCTCACAACTTACAGGACTTAAAGGATCTGCTGCTAACGTCTTGGTGCTGGATACTACAGCACACCTTCAGAGGTCTTGTGAAGTCTATGCCTCAATGGGTCAGAGCTGTTTTGGCAGCAAAAGGGGGACTGACAGAATATTAGACACCTGGTTTTAATGTTATGGCGGATTGGTGTATATTTGTAGTATATTCCACCAATTAATTTGCAGTTACACCACTGCCAACACCAGACACCTGTGTGAATCATTTTATATGTAGAGCTTGTATCAAAACAGTTAACCAAAGCTTCAGCACAGTGAGATGTGATGCATGCAGAAGTTCACACGGGCCAAATGAAACAAGCCAGAGGGCCATGTTTGGCCCCCAGTCCTGGAATTGACACATACTAAGAAATAACATGACATCTAAATAACCAGTGGCACATGTGCCATTAGTCACTGAAACAGACCTTGCACTCTGAAAAGCCCAAATGGAAGAGTGACAAGAAGAGTAGCCCTCGGTCAAATCCTAGTCAAATAAACACAAGCTGCATCTAGACAATCCAGGAACTCATCAATACGAGTCACTGGATAGGTATCCAATAAAATGTTCACATTAGAAAAGTCCACGTAGAAACGATTCACCCCACAAACACAATCAGGCTGTTTTAATCACCCTGTGACCTGTCTATTACTCCCAACTCCATCATTTTACACAATTACAAGAGACATGTCTTGCTGCACACAACCAGTAGGCTGCATTTGGAATCCATGTGAACAAAATCAAAGAGAGCACCATGTATGGCCTCATGTTGTGATCTCCCAAACAATATAGCAGTCTTTTGTTTGTATTTTTATTTATTTTTATTTTTTATTTTTTTATGTGATCATCACATATGACTGGCAAACACTACAAATACTGTACATTAGAATAAGGATGATGGCTGATCAGGAATTACTGTATTTTTTTTCTCTGATTATTTACTGGGACCAGCTGAACCCACTTCCTTTGATGCCAGATAAAAATATGGAGAACTGGCGTCTTAGTTAGGCTAAGGAGACGAGCCAGTCATTGTTCACTCCTTTAAACTCTCTTTGAAACATCAGATCCCCATCAGATCCCCTATCCATTCTGCTCCTTCCCACCTATAAGCAGAAACTCAAACAAGAAATGAGAGCAGCACCTTCCCGAGTGGGATGGATACCCTCCCGCCCTAACAGGCCAGCCTTGCCCTCAAAACTACTCCAATTATCTACAAAGCCCACATTGTTTTCAGAGCACCACCTGGACCTCCAGCAGTTCAGCGACCATAACCTGCTGTAAGCTACACCACGCTGCATTGGGATGGGCCCAGAGCATACTACTGCATCTGACTTCACCTTCACTAAATAACCTGGGACTACGGTTGCTTTTGGGACTACGCACTCGGGTCTCCTCTGAACAGTGGACTAGTTCAACAAACAGACTTTATATTAAACCATAATGAACTTTCCTTTACTTTCACACTATCCGTTGTTCCCCAGATGAGGATGGGTTCCTTCTGAGTCTGGTTCCTCTCATGGTTTCTTCCTCATATCATCTTAGGGAGTTTTTCCTCACCACCGTCACCACCAGCTTGGTCAATATGGATAAATTCACACACATAAAATCCGTATCTTGTGTTTATATATTTTTGTAAAGCTGCTTTGAGAAAATGTCCATTGTAAAAAGCGCTATACAAATAACACTGAATTGAATTGAATCTCCGACTGACAAAGGCATATATCATTAGCTCCTATGTGAAAACTAAATTTAATACCTATGCTTGCCTAAGACATTAAGATTAACTCCAAGTCTGGCTCACAGTATATACCTAACTAGTGTTGCTGGTGCCCCTAAAGGCATAGCTAATTTCATCTTGTGGTGTGGCATCTATATTTCTGAACATGAAATCTTCTTCCAGCAGCGGTTTCTTTCTTTTTCAGGACATTCAGAATTGTTGTATTGGCTATGCCCAATGCTCGTGCAATGGCTCTGATAAATTTTCCCTCTTTTCTCAGCTTCAAAATGGCTTGGATTTCTACCACAGACAGTCTTTGGTCTTCATGGTGGTTTATCCTTTTTAACAACAAATGCACAGGCTGAAGCCTGTGGCTCAAACCAAGAGTAGAACTTCAGAGATATTAATTCTTTAAGCAATCAATCTAACAGGTCCCACCTGGGCAACAAGAAACACCAATCAGTCACATATTTTTGATCACTTCAATATTTTTGATCACTTTAAAAAATGGGTGGGTTCAAAGAAAATGTGCCATGTTCTAAGTTGTTTAACATCTTTATATTGTATAGAACAAACAATAGATTTGGTCTTGCTGGTCCAGTACTTTTGGAGGGGACTGTATATATTTTAAATATATTAGCTCCTTATTCTTATTGATTTTTATTATTATTTTCCACAGTGCTGTTAAATTCTCAAATAAGAAGGTGTGGATTCATTTTCTATAGCAACAGTAGTAGTTAGTTCTGGCTGTATCATAAAACACAATCACTTCTACAGTAACGGCTCATTCACAGGGACGTGTACTGCAGACGCTCCACATCAACAGATAAAACATCGGTGTAATTGTTCATATGGTGAAGTTAGGAGAAATTTGTTTATGTAATGTGTATGGAAGGAGTCTCCAGTGTCAGTGCTGTGTAACAGTCAGAGGTGAAGCTGTAACTTTAAGTTTTCCCACATCTTCATCACAGAGGAGTTTACACTTCATTACTGTTTCTCACTCACACACACACTGTGTTTATTCTATTATTAACGTGAGAGAGAATAAACGGAGAGAATAGAGAGAGGGAGAGAGAGAATAAAGAGAGATAATAAAGAGAGAGAATAAAGAGAGAGAATATTTGAGTATAATTGTGTGCTTTTATAGGTCCATCATGCGTTATTCCATACATATAATATTTACTAAACAAACCAGTCTGCATTATTTATTTAAAACACAACATTTATCAAATGCATTGCTTGTTTATACAAATAAAATGAAAGAACCTCTCTCCATAGCCAACTATTTGGGCTGAAAATGTTCACACCTGTAGCTCGGCACTGGTGGGGCTAGTGAACCAAAACATTTCCCAGTTGGTGTCTAAGTGATATTTGTGGTGAACTGAACTAAAACAAACAGGTTTGTTTTTTTTCTTCACCATGCGCTCGATATCACCGTCATACACAGATGTGCCTGTGACTTTCAGATATCAAGACAGAGCAAAACCACATCCTGTTGAATCTAGGACATGGTAGAATGCCTTAGCAAGGTTTTCTTTTTTCCATCCAATTCACCACTCTTGATCTGTACCACTAGCCTGCAAGCTATTTTTATCATGTCAGTAACATCACTTTGTTTGAAGTAGAGGAAGCCTTTATTTGTCACATGTACTTTACAGCACAGTGAAATTCTGTTCTTCGCATATCCCAGCCTGGTAGGAAGTGCAGATAATGGTGCTTTTATCACAAACCGATCATCTTTTACAGCCTACAGCTATTAGATTCATCTAACACCACATTCCCAACTGTAGTGGTCTGTCATGCACACAGGACAGTGAACACTATGTTTAATCTCTTTATCACTAATTGCATTAGAGTGTAAAATAAAACTTACATTAATATGAATTATATCACACATAGATGCAAAGATTATACAGTTTCCAAATCTGTTCTACACAGTTGAGTAGATTTCATACACTCACCGTCCACCCTAAATAGGAACACTTGTACACCTGCTCATTAATGCCGTTATCTAATCAGCCAATCAAGTGTCAGCAGAACAACGCATAAAATCATGCTGATGCAGGTCAAGAGCTTCAGTTAATGTTCACATCAAACATCAGAATGAAGAAAAAGTGTGTGATGTTTTTTGTTTTTTGCACCATTCTGTGTAAACCCTAGAGAGTGTTGTATGTGAAAATCCCAGGAGATGATGCATGATTTTATGCACTGCACTGCTGCCACATGATTGGCTGATTAGATAACTGTATGAATGAGCAGGTGTACAAGTGTTCCTATTAAAGTGGACAGTGAGCGCTATTGATTGTGGTGATTTTGTTTTATTAATCAGTTATAAGTTTAATCAATATACCATCATACACTGCTGTGTTTTAAATCATGTATTAGCCAGAACATATTCAGAAGAGGAACCTTGATAACCCTCATGTTGTTCATGTTGTACAGGCGTGTTTGGGGAAGATGCCAGCCTCTGAGGCAATCTTACCCACAGGCTTTGTGTAGCTTTGTGTCAAGTCAAGTGGGTTTTTATTGACAGGAGTCTCTGTAGCCAGTCTCCATCAGAAGGAAATGTGGTTTCTCCAGGACCATGGTGCAACGCAGTACAGTATGCAAGACCACATGAAGTAATGCCATGCAGGATGTCCCGAACCATATACAGTATAATCTTGCTACCTTCAGAGGTTTTCTTCATATGCTTCAGTGTGGTGAGGAAATCCTCTCTAGCATCCTGAAAAAAGTCACTGACATTTCTTCTATAAACCAGGAACCCGCTTAATACCTGAAACTGCTTGAGAAAAGACACGGAGAAACGGTTCTGTAAAATGGCTGACATTCTATAATAATGTACATTTTGCGTGTGTAAGAGAAAGAGAGAGAGAAGAGTGAGAGAAGAGAGAGAGAGGTGCTTTGAAGTAGACAGGAAATTTGATTTTGCTTTGCTGGTCATGTGGTTTTGAACTTTAATAGCAAGCTGAGAACAAGAGTTACCATTTGTTCCAAAAGCTCGAGATGGAATTGTACCTGTTCTTCCTTCTGCTGTCTTACGCAAATATATATATTGTTTCTACTGGTATGTTGATTATTATTATTATTATTATTATTATTATTATTGTTGTTGTTGTTTTGTTGTTGTTGTTGTTGTCATTATTATTATTATTATTATTATTATTATTATTAACGTCATAGTGCTGGTTATGAATACAGTTAGATATAATGGAAACTCACAAAGATAATAAAATTTTAAAAAGAACTGTAAAACAATCATAAACTATATGAACTGTAAGGATAAAATATTTATTTTATTTTAAAGCAAAACAAGGAATCATGAACTGCAGTGAAGATCAGTGGTTATGGATGATAGCACAGCCATTAATAAATAACAACATTAATAAAACAATCCACAAATACATGTTTTCTTTCTTCTTTTTTTTTTGCTCTTCTTACCACTTGCTTCTCTTTTTTCTTTTTCCTTCTTCTAAATTATTCTTCTTTATTTCTGAATATGTATTTTTAAATTCTGTTTGCATACCCCATGCCCAAAAGGAGATGAGAAGGCACTCCAAAAGTTGTAAGGATTGAATAATTTTGAATGTACAGTGAGGCGGGAAAATATTTAAACGCTTTTGGTTTTGCTATTTAATATACTTCTTTCTGACTTTGTATTTATACATAAGAACAAAAAATGATGTATTCATAAGTGTAAAGAAAGCTATGTTTAAAAAAGAAATTGATCAGGAAGAAAGTGTTGAGACATTTGTACTTTGTTGGCAATTATAGCTTAGAGGTGTCTAAGATAAGAAGTAATGATCTTTTTGCAGAAGTATGGCCCCATTCCTCTCAGCACATTGTCCTCCATTCCCCACAAACATCCCTCTGATGGGCTCTGACCTAAATTTTCAATAAGACTCGCGTGAGAAGATCGGCTCGGCCCTGCAAGTGGGTGTTTAAATGCACAAAGACTGTGAAAGCGAACGCGTGGTGAAGCAAGCTGCTATGCATGCTGTGTGCATCTGCATTCAGGGCGAGGGGGAAATCGCTGACAACATCCTTCTTCAGTTAACGCAACTGGATGTGTGGTGTTGTCTTGTTAAAATGTCCATCTTCTGCACAGATCCAGTGGCTTGGTCGACGATATTAAATTCTCCTCTAATATGTTCCGGTACATCGCTCCATTCATGTTTCCTTCAGTGGTGTGTAATGCCCCAGTACCATTTACAGAGAAGCAGCTCTGTATCATGATGCTCCCATCACCATGCTTCACTGTAGGTCTGGTGTTCGTACACATAACGCTACTTTCTCCAACCATGACACGCTGAATTATTACCAAAGCGTTCTGTTTTACTTTCATCTGACCAGAACGTATTGTTTCAAAAGAGTACTAACTATTTTTGTTAGGTATGTTAGGTTTCTTCCTTGTGTCATCGAGGAATTTTTCTTCACCACCATCTCCTCTGGCTTGCTCATTAGGGATACATTTATACATTTAAAACTAATATCCAGTATTAATATGTTTCTGTAAAGCTGCTTTGTGACAGTGTCCATTGTTAAAAGTGCTATACAAATAAAATTGAATAGAATTAACGCACCTTTGTGACACATATTTGAAATAAATTGTGCCAAATAGAACAATTAAGGTTTCATTTGATTTACATTAGCGTCGTACCTTCAGTGTTAAAACTAAAGGAAAACCCCAGACACCAGACATGTCATGAGGTAAAGGTGAAGCTGTAAGCCTACATTTAATATGTTTATGCTTTTATTTTCAGATTTGTCTGATAAAACTCACCCCAAATATTGACCATCAGAGAGAAAGGCAGCATTTCACTGAAGTGCGTCTTCACCGGTCATGAGGAGGTGGCCTGGTATCGTCTGAGTTCCTACACGTTAACACTTCTGATCTCAGCACAGAAAAGTCACGCTGAAAATAGCCTCCCTGTTTATTACAACAAATATGACAGTCGTTTTGTACTGAGGCCAAACAGCGACATTACCACAGCTGAATTCACCATCATGAACCTCACGAAGGAGGATCTGGGGGTTTATTTCTGCGGAATTACAGCCAAGCCGGCACAGATGCATTTTGGTCGTGCTACCATACTGCAGTTTGAAGGTTTGTGCCCTTTTTTTCAATCAATATGTTTATTAGCCTTTTATCATTTTATCAAGACTGCATGTACAAGGAAAAGAAATCTATACAAGATAACTCGCAATGACCCACACTCTAAACTGAATAACAGCCTGGAAAACAGCTCAACTACAATATGAAATGACTCGCAGGTGTCCTGGACTTGAGCTGTGTGAGAAACGTCCCTCCAGTGTTCTTTAAACGAATTGTTTGGCAGCAAACAGTGCTAATAAACCTGAAAGTTTAGCGCTGTTATGACGTCTAAAAGCAGCTCCGGTTTGCACGTTTATTTGTGTTATGTAAAGAAGAATACATTTGGGGGTGTGCTGGTCTGGGAAAATAATCCACAACCAGGTGGTGTGATGTAGGAGTTACATCATGCCGAAGTTGATTATTTTCCTATAACAACATGCCCTCAAGTGTTTCATTTCTCTAACTGCACAGCAATTTACCAATGATTTTTATTAATTTTATTAAAAATCCATTTATATGGTGCTTCTGCTGAATTACTATAGAGACGATAAATTTAGAATGAGCAAATTAATTATAAGACATGGGATATGTGAAGAAAAGACTTGTGCTGTACTGTGATGTATATGTGAAAAATAAAGGCTTCTTTCTTCAGAATTCACATCAAAACATAGTGGAGGATGTAAAGTGCCCTCCGCTAAATCATTAAACATACATCAAAATACATCAAAATCATCACAATACATCAAAATCATCACAATACATCAAAATACATCAAAATCAACACGATACATCAAAATCATCACAATACATCAAAATCATCACAATACATCAAAATCAACACGATACATCAAAATCATCACAATACATCAAAATCATCACAATACATCAAAATACATCAAAATCATCACAATACATCAAAATCATCACAATACATCAAAATACATCAAAATCATCACAATACATCAAAATCATCACAATACATCAAAATACATCAAAATCAACACGATACATCAAAATCATCACAATACATCAAAATCATCACAATACATCAAAATCAACACGATACATCAAAATCATCAAAAATACATTAAAATCAACACCAAAATGGTTTACTGACCACAAAATCAAGATCCTGCCATGACCATCCCAGTCCCCTGACCTGAACCCCATAGAAAACCTGTGGGGTGAACTGAAGAGGAGAGTCCACCACCGTGGACCTCGAAATGTGAAGGATCTGGAGAGGTTCTGTATGGAGGAACGCTCTCAGATCCCTCACCATGTATTCTCCAACCTCATCAGGCGTTATAGGAGAAGACTCAGAGCTGTTATCTTGGCAAAGGGAGCTTTTAGTATTGACTAAAAGGGTGCCAATAATTGCTGCACACCTATATTTAACAAAATTATTTTTGGGATAAACCTGTGCTGTGTTTGCAATTGTTGGATATCCATGAGAGTAGAGTATTTTTGTCAATATTTTTTAAACAAAAGATCAAAAGGTTAAACAATAAAGACAATTTTTCACAGCCGTCTTTGCTTATATTTTCCAAGGGTGCCAATATTAATGGAGGGCACTGTAGGTGCATGCACACACACACACACACACACACACACACACACAATTAGTGAAGAGGATGTGAAACACTGACTTAAAATCTGAGTTTTGTCTTACTTCTTCTCAGATAAAAAGGAAGAGACAACGACTGAAACCTCCTCTACCCAAAAACCACCAGGAGAAGAAGTGGAGAATAAGGGTAAGAAACATACAAAAACAAACACAAAACAAACACAATTCTCTTCTACAACAAAATTAATGTTCATATAGCAATATTTATACATTAAATCTTTTTGTCTGGGAGTTTTTAGTACGTTAGAGTTGACCGTCAGGTCCCAGGTCTGACAGTAACGCTACAGCAGGTTCAGGTTCAGGTTCATCTGCATACAGCAGGAGTTTGATCTCTAGAGTGAGACCAGGAGCTGTAGACCACTCTAAAATGGAGGACAGATCACTGATGTATATATTGAATGGTGTGGGACTTAAGCAGCAGTTCTGTCTCACGCTCGTGAGAAAGGAAATTTGTTTGTTTGTTGCCGATTCTAATTTCACACTAGTTTCCTGTGTATGGTTTTAATGAGATCATATCTTTTACCTTCTGCACCACCATCTCTCTCTCTCTCTTTCTCTCTCTCTCTCTCTCTTTCTCTCTCAGATAAAGCGAGTGTATGTGAGAAAGTGTTGATGTTTGGTGGTGTGGGCGTGGCCGCTCTGCTCCTCATCCTCACTACAGTAGTTGCATGTACTGTGATCAGACCCACAAAAAAAATTCTGAAAAGAATTGCGAGCTAAAGGTTTTTGGTTTTGCTAATAGATTAAGAGACGAGTTTTAAGATCAATCAGGATTAACAATTGCAAAGGCTAACTTTTTTTTTAATTAACTCTGTAATGAGATAGTTTGATATTCTTTTTTTCATTGTTCAGTTAAGTTTATCTTCACCACTAGAGGTCTCTGTCTTTTCACTACTGACTCTTAATGCTCATTCCACCTGTTCCAGGTTTCTGTTTCTCATGTTTTTGTTCAAGAATCAGATATATATATTATTTTACTGTCTCTACTTCACAAATAAAACAGACTGAAAATAGCACTGTCCTGAAATAATTTCTATTTTTATAATTACTGGTCAACTAGTAAAACTTAGCAGTTTTGCAACCCCCAAACGAGAAAATAAAAATATTCCTTTACAGTGCCACACAGACAATCCCAGCCCTCTACATCTATATCTCTCTTCCTAACAGCCACGCCCACTATCACCAGGGATACCAGATAATCACATGCAATCATAAAGTGTTACCTGATTAAAGACTGAAAATAAAACTAAACTAACTAATTAATAATAATAATAATAATAATAATAATAATAATAATAATAATAACAATAAAACATGTTGTACTCTCCAGGGGTGTTAGCGAGGCTGTTAATCATCCGGGGCTGAGCCCAGATTCTTCTCCATCAACAAAACTTTTTAAAAACCTACTTCTAAATTAGGTTTCCATGCATATTTTTTTTTTTTTTTTTTTACATGTGAGGGCTAATTGCTTAAAAAATGTGAATTTGATTTACAGTGTAATCTGCATATGAATTATCCAGCGACTCAGATGTCTCAAACCAGCATCATATTAGATACCTATTTCCATTATTACTAGACCTACATAATGGAAAATCCTCAAAACCCATAATGCAACAGCAGTTTCATGAATGAGAGTTAAACTAGACTGAGTAATCTGGTTGTAAAATCATTACTGATGGACCTACTTGATATGAAACACAATTCTCACCTCAGTGGCACAGAAAAATAATGGTCAATTCTCCAGCGCAACATTCTCAGCTAGTAGCCTAAAGTTTTGTTTTATGGAAGCTGTGGTAACTTAGCTGTTAATGTAGGACATGATCAGACAAAAAGTTGGATTTATCATAAAGTTTGCCTCGGATGTTATTACTGTTCGCAGGACTACCAGACCAATAAAATATACAACTTTTTGGAAACATGACACTAGAATAGTTGGGTGTCACAACTAAGCTATCACTGTATGGATTTAACTGCTACAGTGCCATGCAAAGTACATCATCCGTTTGATTCGATTCACACATGACTCCACATGTCAAAGTGTCCTTGGGCAAGACTCTGAACCCCAAGTTGCTCCCGATGGCAAGTTAGCACCTTGCATGGTAGCTCTGCTGTCATTGGTGTGAGTGTGAGTTTGAATGGGTGAATGAGACAAGCTCTTTGTAAAGCTCTTTGTAAAACTGCTAAGGTTAAAAGGCGCTATATAAGTGCAGACCATTTACCATTTTACCAATATAACAATTTGGAATATCATGAAAAACCACTGGTGTATGATTCCCACCACTACCCTGTGTGTGTGGAGTGTGCATGTTCCTCCGAGTGCTCCAGTTTCCTCCCCCAGTCCAAAGACATGCATGGTAGGCCGATTGGCATCTCCAAATTGTAGTGTATGAATGGGTGTGTGAATGTGTATGACTGTGCCCTATGATAGATTGGCACCCTGTCCAGGGTGTACCCGGCCTTGTGCCCCATGCCTCCTGGGGTAGGCTCCAGGTTCCCTGCGACCCTAAATGGATGATGGATGGACCACTGGTATACTGAACAACAGACACCGAATGGGTCAGCCAAGGAAAACAACAACAGCTCATGACAGAAACATTGTGAGAGCTGTGGAGAAAAACCCAAAAACAACAGTCAGTGACATCACCAACAACCTCCACAGGGCAGGGTGAAGGTCTCACAAGCCACTGTTAGAAGAAGACTTCGAGAGCAGAAATATAGAGGCCATACCACAAGATACGAACCACTCATCAACAGTAAGAATCAGAAGGGCAGATTGGAATTCGCAAACAAATACAGAGATGATCCACAAAAGTTCTGGAACCAAGACCAAAGTGTGGAGAAAGGATCCTAAATTCTCATCTCCATCTTTTGATCTCAAACCCAAATGTCTTTGATGTTCAGCACAAACAAATGAATTGGCCTTGCTGTTCCAATAGGGGGACTGTATATATATGGCTGCTTTAATCTGGATAGTTCTAAACACCATCATTGTTGACATCTGGGGAATCAGCTGTTGTCAAAACCAAGTAACCTCGAACTGAGGAGAACCTGCAGTTATAAAGGGCAAGGGACAGAGTCCGTGCTAAAATGAGAATAAATATCAGCATGTCTTCTGAGAGGTGGCGAAAACTCAGAGATCTGAAGGGATTGAAGACTGACGCAGAGATGGCTTTTTTCTGCTGAACAGGTAAGACATTTCAGTGGCTCAATAGGTAGCTAGCGAACATTAGCGCACTTGTTCACTTGATTCAGCCGGGTATCGAGTTTCCTATGTTTTTGTTTGTTTTGTTTTGCTGTGGTCAGTGTGCTAAATTCCACTTATTTTCTGCTAGCTATGCGGGACAGCAATTCACCCCTACTCCAAGTATTGGAGCTAATATACAACCCTTACGTATACCTCAAACCATCAGATTCATCCATGCAGAGCAGCAGTGCTGAGGCATAACCCACGTTTTATTGTCTTTTGTCTGCAGTTTCCACACTAAATAAACAGAAGCAGCAGCAGCAGCAGCAGCAGTAAACCACGCCCACAGACTTGTACAGACTGTAGGAAATGTAAGCATCAGTGCAGTTACTTATGATTGAGTAATGGAAGGGTGATACTGTGGTAATTAAGGCTTTACTTATGCAGAAATAACATGTAGATTTACTATCTGTTCTGTAACACATCAGTAACTGTAATAGTTAAAAGTTGGTAATTATTCTATTTCTTACTAAATATTAATTTATATTAATTAAAATAATATTTAGAGAAAATGTATTATGAAAAATTTTCATTTTCTAGTTTTTAGTTATTAGTAGAGCTGCAACAACTAATCAATAAAATCGATAATAATCTATTATGAAAATCGTTGTCAACGAATCTCAGTCTGCACGCGGTACGTTTACTCATTACGTTACTTCTGTTCCGAAGACACGCTTAGGAGAGTAAATGCTAAAATTGTGTCCCAAACGACGTACGGTACACTTACACTATGCACTGTGTACCATCTACCCTAGTCACCAGTGGTGGTCAGGGGGTCCGTAGGGAAGTTTTTAAAATGTTTAAATAATATTACATATTTTTTGTTAAATGTAACAAAATATATTCAAATAAGATGTTTTCAAATGAATCAATTTGGTTATTCGCGTGCATTCATAAATATCACGTTAGCTGAGCTGACGATCGTTCACTGATGGATTTATTTTAAATTTATTTACAAATGAAATTATAATTTGCAAAAAACTATGAGTGGTAGACAAGTTCAAGTGTCACACTGATGGATAAAATGAACAAAAGATAATTCCGAGAGTCGAATTAAATGTCACACCAACAATAATATGCAACTGAACCTGGTATTTGAACCAATCCCTGGGGAATGACCGGTTCTACCAATCAACCAGGGACAGGGATCGCTAGGACTGTAGAATTTATATATATATATAGTATTTATGCATTACTTTTTACAGATGCAAAAAAAAAAAACTGAATTAAACTACTGGTGTGTGTGTGTGTGTGTGTGTGTGTGTGTGTTGGGTTCTTTTCTGTCTTATACAATTGGACAAACAGTTGTGCAAAGTTTTAGTCTTAAGTTTATATTTGTAACACTGTTTGTGAATTTTATTTGAACTAAATGAAAAAATGGTACTGGAAGTTTGCCCCGCCCCCATCCGATTAATCGATTAATAGAAAAAATAATCGGCCAACTAATCGATTATGAAAATAATTGTTAGTTTCGGCCCTAGATATAAGTTCTGACTAACTAATTAATACACACTTTGGTAAAGTGATACTACCTAGTCATTAATGTGTAATTGTTTAGTATTACGCAATATTTGTCATATTCCTATTGATATTATAACGACTGGAAAAATTACATTTATGTGTAATTTTAATACAGTATCTTTATTTTAGCATTTTATTACTGACTTGTCACTACAGTTACTGATTATTATTGAGAAAATTGATGTGTTGCTTCTAAACAAAACAAACCAAGTTTACCATCCTATTGCCCACTTATTACTGATCTGAAAAAAAGATCATTCTTATAATTCTGGTATCACTATAGCATATTACTTGCTCAAAACATGACAAACTGGTTTATTCATAATTAAAGATGAAAATATACCCATCAATAATTGTATGATGGCCTCTGTAATATCACTGTAGTTCTTCCCATGATATCAGATTATCAGATGTTAAGTGTTAATTTTGTCTAAATTCTCTAAACACTAAACTTAACTTTATGTTTCAGATGAAAATCTTTATGATCACGAAAAACAGCCATTCCTGAAAACCTCTCAGGACGATCATGGTGAGTATCAGATGGAAACACTAATCCACAAGATGCAATAATCCAGTCTTGAGGTCATGAAAGCATGAACTGGTTTTCCTACATCATAAAAAAGATAACATGTTACGTTCCCACTAACAAACTCTCCACCGCAGTCACTAATGACATTTAGAATATTAGGGATGATGTTAACACACACCTAATATTTATTTATTTAAATATTAGCATAATTCCCAAAGCTTATACAATCCCCTCCAAAAGTATTAAAACCGCAAGGCCAATTCTTTGGTTTTTGCTATACACTGAGGACATTTGGGTTTCAGTTCAATTCAGTTTTATTTATAGTGTACAGTACTTTTAATAATGGACATGACACAAAGCGGCTTTACAGAAATCCATACATAACATTTTTATATTAATTGATCCCTTTTGGTTGAGATCATTTATATCTGGATATACAGAAATATATAGAATCCTGACAAAATTTACATGTATACATTTATCCCTAATGAGCAAGCCAGAGGAAAAATTCCATGAGAAAAAATGAGGTTGAAACCTTGAGAGGAACCAGACTCAAAAGGGAGTCCTCATCCTCATCTGGGTGACACTGGATAGTGCAATTATAAATAATTTTCCTTCTATAACTGGGTACTATTATACAGTCAAAAAGTGCAACTGTGAATCTTGACTTTATTCTCTACTTATAAGGTAGGATTCTGGCTTTTGTGTAATATCTACTTGACTCATGTGGATCTAGATTCTTGCCATTAGAATTGTTGTATTGTACAGCCATGCCACCAAGTATTAGAAATGACCGGATATTCTGAAAATAGCATGGTTACCTACATGTAAAGACAGTTTCTCCATAGGTGACAGTACCTCATACCGGTTTTGAAGTACGAGAGGTTGTTGATGAGGTGGGGAGCTTTGCCTAAGGGTGATTTTAGTCATCTTTCTCTTCCCCCATGTGACAGACCAGGGTTCAATCTGAGGCACTCTGGAGGTGGATGAAAGGATTAGATTCAGTTTTGCACCTAGACTGTCCCATCAAGTTGAGATCTCTGGGTTAGTGCTTAAACCGTTCCAAGGAATAGTGGAGTCAGATTCAGCCACCTGAGTAGATGATACAAACAACGAGTCCAGAAATAATTCATACTCCTTAATTTGATGGGGAATGGAAATACTCCCTTCAAGTTCTGCAACTTTTTCTATGAGTTTGTGGCATTCAGGGCAGCATGGTGCAGAAATAGCTGGGTTTTGGCATCTGTCTCAACTCGCTGATCCTCCATTGGTGAGATTTGTGTGTGAATGCGCTGGTGTTGTTTGAGAGAGCTCTGTTGAGTAAAACTCTCCCCACACTGTGAGCAGTAATATGGCTTTTCTCCAGTGTGAATGCACTGGTGTAGTTTGAGATAATAATTTTCAGCAAAACTCTTTCCGCACTGTTCGCAGCAATACGGCTTCTCTCCAGTGTGAATGTGCTGGTGTACTTTGAGTGAAGTCTGTTGAGTAAAACTCTCCCCACACTGTTCACAGTGATACGGCTTTTCTCCAGTGTCATCAGATTACTAATTACTTTACTACCATGTTGCTATCAAAACCTATGACACCTACAAAAATACACTACAAAGTGAGACTCATAGTTCTTTCAGTAATTTTAGCGCACAACAATGTATGACATGATCAGAGAAAGTTTGATTTATCATAAAAGTTTCCATGGGTGCGAGTGTAAGAACAATAACAATTTAAGATTATAGGTTGATAGGATTATGGTGATGGTGAATATGAGTAGGACAGGAGGGTAAAGGTAGGGTTATCACTTTTATTCTTGACACACACAGAACTTGCATTTACAGACAGACACAGGACAACCATAAACAAGGACAAAAGGGAACAAGTCTCACCCAAGAGCGAGAACATGGATGGTGCCAAAGAAATGAACATAGCAAAAAAAAAACAACAAACAAAAAAAAAACCCTATTTAAGGCAGTTAACCTGACTGACAAGAACATCAAACAAAAACTACACTAGGCTAAGCTAAAAAGAAATAAAAGGGTGGCACCCACCATCTAGCCTAGGGTGTCTAGACATTCAAACACACCTGCAGGATGGAATGTAGCTGCGTGTACAGTCTCAAACCAAGGGAGCTAGCATAAGGGTGGAAGGGAGAACAACACAGCAATCAGGCTAACAGTGAGCTAAGAAGCTAACACAAGGGCGCCGATGTGCTGCGTTTAAATGGATGGCTCCGGCTCTTTTTGCCGGGTTCCTGCCTTCCCATTGGTCAGGTCTTGTCAACTAGTTAATGAAGATTGTCACAGGGCACCACCTATAAGAAGACAGCCAGAGACAGAAGTGGAAAAAGAAACAAACAGTGGGAAAAAAAGAGAGCAGAGAGAGAGAGAGCACACAAATGCAAAAACACTGACACATAACATCGCTGTGTGTAGGACGACCAGACCGATAAAATCTAAAAGTTTTCTAACTAGTCTAGTTTGGTTTTGCTAGCCAAGGGGAGACACAGCTAAGCTATCACTGTATGTGTTTAGCTGCTACAGAATCATGTAGAGTTCATTATCTTTCCTTCTGCTCTGCTCAGATCATGTTCACGTAAACTGGAACTCATACAGACATTTACACGCCTTGTTTTCCTGCTCAGCATCAGAGGATGTTTCTGTTCAGTTTCAACTCCTTTACTGGTTTTATATTATAAATCGGTGTTTATCCATTTCCCCTCACACTGACTGTGAGCTAGTGTTGGGCAGAATTGAGAGACTGTCAGCCAGTAAGACGCAAGTATTTCCTGTAAGCGCTGTCTGATTGGTCTCGCCTCTGTTCACTGAAGATATAAAATTACAGGCGTCTTCTTTTACTGACGTTCAGTTACGTCATGACGAACCGCTCCGAGTGGAGAATTATTCAGGGATAAAGAAAATATCTTCAGGACAAAACGTGATTTAAAATACATTTTACTTCATATTGTTTTCTTAACAATAAATTTGTAATGCAAGTAACACAATTTTATTGACATCAGTAACTGTAATCAAAGTGTATCCATTTACAATGTAATGCGTTACATTATTGCGTTATCAGAAAAAGTCATTAGATTAAGTAACGCGTTACACACAACTCTCCCAGAGCTTGCTTTTCAGTTTTTACCTTCTGCTTCATGCAAATGATTTGATTTGCGTTCCCTCAGTGAGACTTGTGTGTTTCCTGTAGATCCTGTTTGCTCCTCTTTTTAGACCTGTTTTTGCTTTTTGTTTTCTTTTGCTTTTAGGTCATTTGCATTTTCTCTCTCTGCAGCCGTACATAGACTCTTTAACCCTTTGTCCCTGTGTCCACACTTATGAAGAGTCAGTTTTAGGAAAACATAAAGGTATAAATCCTCCTCCAAACCAAGAGCATTAATGTCATTCACATAAAACATTACCCCGATTTCTGTTACACTCTTTATTGTTATTTTTAGTGTCTCTGGTATAAACTTTCTTCACAAAATCTTGAATTAAAAAAAGGACTATCAAGTTCTTCCACTCTGACCTTAACACACCATGTCTTCATGGAGCTCGCAATGTGCACAATTTCATGACAGCAGCACCTAGAGGTCAAAAGTTACAATGACATGTAAAAAATGTTCAGACCTGTCTGCACACCATTGTTGCAAGGCCCCATAAATACTTTTAAAAAGCTTTAAACTTCTTCTTCTTCTGCCTCTTTCTCTTCTAGGGTGTCTATGACAGCGCACAGAACCGTGCAATAAAAAGTTGTGAAATTTGGCACACTGATTGGAGCCTATCCCAGGGTGCATTGGGCACAAGGCGGGGGACACCCTGGACTGGGCACCAGTCCATCGCAGGTCACAATCACACATACATTCACACACCCATTCATACACTACAGATACTATTTGGACATGCCAATCAGCCTACAATGCATGTCTTTGGACTCTAGGAAACCCCTGAAGCATGGGGTGAACTCAGCAGGAATCGAACCCTCAACCCTGGAGGTGTGAGGCAAACGTGCTATATTCTGACCAAATTTGGGCCAAGTGCTGCCAACGCTCTCGTACCACCATTGGGTCAAATTTGGGCCTAATTTGGACATATGTTTATGGTCATAACTTGTTTTCAAAAAGGCATGCCTGGATTCTGTGAGTGAAAACGCATCCTATGTCAATTTCTGCCTAATTAGATTTTCTGCCATCTTGGATTTTGTCAAAAAAAAAAAACAAAACCTTCTTTCACTACTCCTCCTACAAATTTTGTCCAATCATAACCACATTTGGCACATGTCTTCTTCACTGAGTATCACAGAGTAAACCTCACCAAAGATATCAAAAGAATTTTGAATATTCCAAACGGTTTGTCTGTAATGGTTCAATAAATCTGACAGCGAAGCTGCCAAACAGGATGTGAGGCTATATCTCAGCTATGACTTTGCACACTGACACAAAACTTGGTAGGCATCTTCAGGACCATGACCTGAGGCTATGCAAGAAATTGTGACAGTGCCACCTACTGGTCAAAAGTTACAATAAAATGCTACAAATGCTTACATCTAACTGCCATTTTTGCTTCTCTTTCTACATTATTATTACAATCTTCACCAAATTTGGCTCACATCATCTTGAGACCTGTCTGAACAAAAGCTATCAAAGGAATTTTGATATTCAAAACCATTCTCCTGTAACAGACAGTCAAATGTGTGAAACTATAAATAATCCTTTAATCCTTTTGCCTATAGTTATGTCTCTTCTTTCCTGTGATTGCTTATGCAACCAATGTTTCCCATACATAGGCTCTACCTGGGTGGCCCGCCCAGGTAGATTAAGACCCACCCAGGCAGATAAAATCTGAATTCCAATTTTTCATTTCAATGAAACACAAATGTCAGTTCATAATGAACACAAACCAGCAGACCTGTGGGCCATATTCACACCAATTCGGGCATTGCGGCACCTTCCTGCAAGGTTAACAATCAGAAAATAATGTTTTATTTCTCACTTCCACCACTCGCTCTTGTCATTCGCTGTCTAGTTCGCTCTGTCTCTCACTCTGTGCTGTCAGCTCACTCTCTCATCTTTTTAAAAAGAGTCGGGAAGCCGACAACAAGCCTTTAATTTTTAACGTTTTCAAACGAAGACAGATGTCCTCCCTTCATCCTAGTAATGTCTTTGAACTGATGGCAGGGTTGTACCGCTCTGATCAGTCTCATTGCTAAACTCTGCTGACTGCTGCTGCGGACAGTCATGGAGCAGACACACTGTTTATAATTGTAACGTTCATTGTCGAACTAAGTATTAATAACACGCTTAGTAATTTTTAAAAATGAAGAGTTTTTTATTTGATAAACGTGGGTGCGGATACACGAAAATGAACTAAATTGGTTTTATTTCTATTTTTAAAAATAAGCAAAACGACGGTGGGCAAATCGTTACATTACATTACAATACATTACATTTATTCATTTAGCGGACGCTTTTATCCAAAGCGACTTACAAATGAGAGAATACAAGCAAAGCAATATATCAAGCAGAGAACAATACAAGTAGTGCTACTGTACAAGATCCATAGAGTTCCAGAAGAAGCAAAGTGCGCAGAGTAGAGGTGTTAGTGCAAAATTTATTTATTTTTTTATTTTTATTTTTATTTTTTATGAGTTGGTTAGGTGTTCATGGAAGAGGTGGGTCTTTAGCTGTTTTTTGAAGATGGTGAGAGATGCAATGGGTTTATGCCTGAACACCTGGCTGCATGCCTCAGAATCTCTATCAATGGACCTGCCCTTGAAGCATACCCATTCAGACAGGCTTTTGGAAAAGTTTTTCTCCAAGCCAAGTTGAAGATTTTGACATGTTCATCAAAAACCAGTCTGTGTTTTGTTCCTGATACACTTTAAAAACACCGGGTTAAAAACGACCCAAATTGGGTTAATTTTAACCCAACAGCTGGGTAAATATAGGACAGAACACATTTTGGGCTAAACTAACCCATCAAATTGGATTGTCAATTTTTCCCAACAAATGGGTTGTTTTTCAACCCAAAGGATGCTTTCATTTTTACAAAAACATTGTGTTAATTTTATTTCATAAATGGGTTAATATTTTCAGGGTTAATTTTACCCTTTGAAAATTTCAAATATACCACATTATAAACAAATACATCAACATGGTACCTCCTTTATTTATACACAAGAAAGTGTTCAGAAATGTATTTTTTAGCACCGCTAAAATAATGTTTATAGACTTTTAAGTAAATAAATAAAATAAGTCATATCTTGAAAAAAAAAAAAAAACTCAGATTTTGATAAAAGGAGACATTTAAAACATCCAAAAAACTGAGTAACCAACTTACGATCCAGTGGCATTATAAACAAGTAATCCAAAGCTAACGAAGATAGCGGTGCATTTAATGTCATATAAACTGGACTGTTATCACACGTTTCTGCTTTTTCTAGTGTTCTGTAATGCTTTTATGGAAAAATATATTGATACGAACATTCACTTAATTATGTGCTAATTCTGAACACACCTGTGTGTCTAGTTAAGGACATTCTGTATTGCTTTTAACACAATCAGTGTTAGTACATTTACCACATGCTGTGTGTTAAACATTTCCACTCAAAGATATGTTTAAAATCACACAAATAACACAGAGATGTGTTTATACTTTTTTCTCTACAATTATACTAAAATACAATTTGTTTCTGTACTAAAATTCTACTAAAATGCTCATAAAATAAACAAACAATTGTATGGAATTCAGGTGACATTAAATAAAATCATTTAATTAATTTTTTTCCAGTTTCATTTTTATTGAACATTTCTGCTGAACATTTCTGCTGAACATTTCTGCTGAACTAAACATTACTGCTGAACATTTCTGCTGGACAATAAAATCATTAAAACATCTGACAGATAAGAATTGGAGTCGATGCATCTTCTTACAAATCTCGCTGCCATCTGGGAAGACAAGCGTCCCGCTCCCTTCCATCTGAAAAACTGTAAGAGCGAAAAGAGTGTTGGTTAAATGTGACCTCTGCACTCCTGATGAACAAAATGGCGCTGTAGACTACAATCTAGCTGACTTGTGAATATTTATTTTCCAGCCTTTAGCACCTCACTGGCAAACTTTTGCACAACCTAATTAATTTAACCAACATTACATAGATAGAGCAAAGCATTACAAGCCACTATAACCCCCAACCTCACTTTCTGTCACGTTAACCTTGTGAATAACTTTTAGCCTCGACATTACTGAGCTAGCTAAGTTCCGTTAGCCACTGACTGTTTGCACCTGTTACCCAGCATTAATAGTCACCAATACATGAAGAAACACGGCACTAATCTATCCTCATAATGTTAATTACTACAGCTTGCCTTGTCCAGAACACCTGCTAACTGTAGTTAACGTTAACCCAGTCTCTGTATTACATCATGGTGAACAGCTGTAATGCTGCGTTATCATGAACTCTCAGAAAGGTAAGGGGAATGTCTAACATTACCGCGAGCTGCATGCTAAAGTAATGTTATTAAGAGAGGGTCTAGGTTAGCATCACTCTTCCCTACTGTGATTGGTGACAGCATCCAGCTAGCTAACCCTAACTCAGAGCCTCAGATAAAGATACACACCCAGAGAATTATAGAATAAACTCAGTCTATATTTCACAGCCAACATAAACACATGACACTAGTACTGTAACACGAACACTGAGGAAGCAGTACATGATGTTCACTGTTGAAGTTGTAGTGATAGGTAAAGTTAATTATCACTGAGTTACTGTTTTACAATGAATACATTTTCGAGCGCTCCCTGACTAAATATCACAAACTCAGCCAGGCTTTTTCAGCAGCAATAGCGCTAACTTACCTGTGTTCATTTGGTTTCCTCGCCTCAAAAACCTAAACCTGAGGTGAATTCAAACAGTTGATTTGACCCAAGGAATTGGGCTGAGACGTCGGGTGGGGGAGGGGGGCATTGATTCAACTGTCTGTGAAAATGACCCAGCTACTAACCCAGTGGTTGGGTTACACAAAACTATCCAAAAACTACTGAAGACTGAGAAAATAACCCCCTTAAATGACCCAAAAGGCTTAACCCAGCGTTTGGGTACAAAAAATAACCCAAAATTTTTTAGAGTGTATATTTTGGGAAATGATTTAAAAAATTTTAATATGTAGTTATTTATTTCTTAATAGTTATTTATGTTGACATATAGATAGTTATTTATTTCAAGTAGTTATTAATTTGCAATTGTTTGACTAGTTTATTACTGTGCCAACCACCACAAGTAAGTTCTCAACCTGTGGGAAACACTGGCAACAACTGTAGTGCATCTGCGAATGTGTTGCTCAGCGGGTGCTTGGACCCCGAAAATGCTGCTTGCAACTTTTCTTCTTCTTCTTTTTATTATGACTATGAACTATGAAGATCTCTGGACACACCATGGCTTAGTGGTTATCACGTTCTCCTCACACCTCCAGGGTCGGGGGTTCGATTCCCACTGTGGCCCTGTGTGTGTGGAGTTCGCATGTTCTCCCCGTGCTGCGGGGGTTTCCTCCGGGTACTCCGGTTCCCCCCCCAGTCCAAAGACATGCATGGTAGGCTGATTGGCGTGTCCAAAGTGTCCGTAGTGTATGAATGTGTGTGTGATTGTGCCCTGTGATGGATTGGCACCCTGTCCAGGGTGTACCCCTCCTTGTGCCCCATGCTCCCTGGGATAGACTCCAGGTTCCCCGCGACCCTGAAGGACAAGCGGTATAGAAGATGGATGAGAGAGAGAGAGAGAGAGAGAGAGAGAGTCAGAGTCAGCTGGAGGGCGCTGTTTCTTCTGTAATTAGAGCTGGTCCTCACACACATATACACACACACACACACACACATACACAGAGACACACACACTTCGTTCACGCGCTGTGCAATGAAATACACGAGCTATAGCTGAAGCAGTTTGCAGCGCGCGCG